>NC_053026.1:386659943-386959943 GCF_003073215.2 Triticum urartu | reverse complement strand
CTTAACACAATTCAAGCAAGCATGCAAAGAGTCTATTAGCAGCGGAAAATAAAGCATGCAACTTGCAAGAATGTAAAGGGAAGGGTTTGGAGAATTCAAACGCAATTGGAGACATGGATGTTTTTGTCGTGGTTCCGATAGGTGGTGCTATCGTACATCCACGTTGATGGAGACTTCAACCCACAGAGGGTAACGGTTGCGCGAGTCCACGGAGGGCTCCACCCACGAAGGGTCCACGAAGAAGCAACCTTGTCTATCCCATCATGGCCATCGCCCACGAAGGACTTGCCTCACTAGCGGTAGATCTTCACGAAGTAGGCGATCTCCTTGCCCTTACAAACTCCTTGGTTCAACTCCACAATCTTTGTCGGAGGCTCCCAAGTGACACCTAGCCAATCTAGGAGACACCACTCTCCAAGAAGTAACAAATGGTGTGTTGATGATGAAGTCCTTGCTCTTGTGCTTCAAATGATAGTCTCCCCAACACTCAACTCTCTCTCACAGGATATGGATTTGGTGGAAAGAAGGTTTGAGTGGAAAGCAACTTGGGGAAGGCTAGAGATCAAGATTCATATGGTAGGAATGGAATATCTTGGCCTCAACACATGATTAGGTGGTTCTCTCTCAGAAAATGTGTATTGGAAGTGTAGGTATGTTCTGATGGCTCTCCCCTTTAATGAAGAGTGGGTGGAGGGGTATATACAGCCTCCACACAAAAACTAACCGTTACACACAATTTACCAATCTCGGTGAGACCGAATGGAGAAACTCGGTCAGACCGATTCAGCAAACCTAGTGACCGTTAGGATTTTCGGTGGGACTGAGATGCAACTCGGTCGGACCGATATGGTTAGGGTTAGGGCATAACATAATCTCAGTGTGACCGATTACACAAACTCGGTGGGACCGATTTTTGGTAATAAGCTAACCAGTGAGTTGGTCAGGTAAACTCGGTGGGACCGCTCGCTCATTTCGGTGGGACCGTAATGTTACAAAAGAGAAACAGAGAGTTTACATTGCAATCTCGGTGGGACCGATCGCTCATATCGGTAGGACCAAAACATTATGAAGGGAAACAGAGAGATTACAACCCCATCTCGGGGTGACCGAGATCCCTATCGGTGAGATCGATTTGCCTAGGGTTTGTGGCAGTGGCTATGACATTTGAAACTCAGTGGCGCTGGATAGAAAGAATCGGTAGGGCCGAGTTTGACTTTTGGTTTAGGTCATATGTGGATGTGGGAAGGTAGTTGAGGGTTTTGGAGCATATCACTAAGCACTATGAAGCAATAACCTCATTAAACAACACCTCATCCCTCCTTGATAGTATTGGCTTTTCCTATAGACTCAATGTGATCTTAGATCACTAAAATATAAAATGTAGAGTCTTGAGCTTTGAGCTTGAGCCAATCTTTTTGTCCTTAATATTTTGAGGGGTCCACTTTCCTCATCCATGTCATGCCATTCATTGAGCTTTTCCTGAAATATTAATCTTGGAATATCATTAGCTCAATGAGCTATATGTTGTTAGGAATTACCAAAACCACCTAGGGATAGTTGCACTTTCAATCTCCCCCTTTTTGGTAATTGATGACAACATATAGATCAAAGATTCGACAAATGATAATAAGAGTGAAAAACATTGTCTCTTTGAGAAGTATGTGAAAAGCAAGAGCTCCCCCTAAATTTGTGCATAGTTTATGATTTGCTTTGGACTATAAATGCATAGAGAATTAGGCTCATGGGTTACTCTTCCATGTCACATACATCTTGGTGGAGCGCTCAAAATGATAATAATTAAATACATGCACTCATCACCAAGCAAAGTGAATGCTCATATAGGGATAAAATGATAATGTCATCCAACAAGCATTAAGGTAGCATATGATCAAACACATGATCATCCAAGTATCACAAAGACAAAAAGTATCTCAAACAAGCAAAGCAAATAAAGTTCAGCCACCAAAACAAGAGAGAATAAAAAGCAACGCTCTCTCTAGAAGCCTATGATCTATACATTTTCTCCCCCTTTGGCAACAAGTTACCAAAAAGTTCCTAGAAAATGCATAGCATTAAATCATCTCTCAGGCTTGGTCTTCAGGTGGTGGTGTCCGGATAACTCCAAGAACGAAGGCTTCAGTCGAAGTAGATGGAGCTGATGGAGTAGGTGCTGGAGCTGGTGGCACTGAAGCTGTAGCTGGTGTAGATGAAGTGGCTCTGGTGTCTGCAACAGGCACTGCAGCAGACCTCTGAGCTCTAGGCACTCTGGCAAATGCATCAGTTGTTGTCTTGCCCTTCCTCTCCTGCATATCATCCCGAAGTTGCTCCACAACAGACTGGATCTCAGTTACCTTCACATCCAAGTCATAGAACTTTTGCTCCACGATCCTCTCCAAGCTCTCCTGGTTTTGAGTCAGGGTGGCCAGTCCCTTCTCAATCCTCAGAGTGGAGGCAATCAAATAGCGAAGCTGATCTTGCTTGCTCTTTAGAAGATAATGAGATGCTTCTTCAGTAGTTGGCATCCTTGCAGCCTTTTCAGCTTTTGCCTTCTCCTTCTTGGCTTGGTGGCAGCAGCTGTGCCATATTCCATCTTCAGGACTTTTCTCTTTGAGGTGGTTTCTTCTTCCTCAGCCACATAGTCCTCATCCTCTGACTCTGAAGTTCTTTTCTTGCTGGCCCTAGTGGCATCTTTGGGTAAGTTGCTTGGGGTGCTCCTGCTGCCATCATCTGAGCTGCTAGAGGGACTAGTGCCCTCACTCAAGTGAACCTGCTCTTCTGACCTGTTCTGGCTGTCACTCTGATCAGACATATTGCAAACATTGATAGCAAACCCTGTGAATAGATATAGATGAGATAGAGTGGATGAGCATCACAAAATGCAGAGGTTTTTGCAAAAGAATGAGTCAAAAACTTAGTATTAGTTTTCCACAGAAAGCATTTCGGATCAACCGATTTGTAAACTCGGTGATACCGAAGCAGCTGTTGGTACATAAACTAGTGAACTCGGTCAGACCGAGTCACAGTTCGGTGGCACCGAGACTGTTAGGGTTTCACAAAGTCCTGAACTCGGTCACATCGATTTGCAATTCTCGGTCAGACCGAAAATTACATGTGCAATGGCTGAGCCAAATCGGTGGTACCGAGTTCCACAACTCGGTGGGTCCGAGATGGTTTCGGCGGAAACCTAACCCTAAATTTTCAATTCATGACTAAACTACAGAGTGTTTTCGATGGATAGAATGGTTTCAATCATGGCAAGATACATGGCAAAGCAATGTGTTGGGGAATCGGAGATAGAACAGCACAGTGATCGAGCTCATACCCTAGTTCGGCGATGAACTCGCTACGGCGGCAACGACGGGGTTGATTCCCGTTGACGGCGGCGGAGACCAGCGGCAGGAGGCGGCTGGCGACGAGGAAGACAATCCGGAGACCCTGGAGGCAGAGCGGGCTAAGCGCGGGTCGAGGAGGTTCGGAAAGTTTTCCAAAATATGACCCGTGGATATATATATAGCCCGACCCTATCGGTGTGACGGAGTGGAACAACTCGGTGGCACCGAGATTCATAATTGCAAGCAGTTACTGAAACTTGGTGTGACCGAAAAGTTTGAATCGGTTGCACCAAGGTTGAAAACCTAGATCGACTTAGTGATCTCGGTATGACCGAAATGGGTCAATTGGTCAGACCGAAACGCACAAAGAAGTTTTGGAAGTTTAAGTCTATGATGAATCTGGGACTCCGAGTGCTCCTCACATAGAGTGGTTCGAATCTGACTTGATCAAATTTTGTGATGCAGCATGAATAGAGTTTGAGACAAGAAAAGCATAGATAGCTAGAGAAGGTGCTTAGGCATTCTTGTCCATCCACTTGACCAAAAGAAAAGGAAACCAATCAATCAAAACAACAAGTGGATGTCCTCGAATGAGTAAATTATGCAACCAACATGCTCACACAATAAAATGGCAAATGAAATATGTGGCAAAGCATGCACAAACAATTCTAGCATCTATCAAGCAATTGGCGATGACTAGGTCATCTATATATGAGCATATTGAGTTAGGAGTCAAATGAGAACATTTGATCATAGGTCATACTCATCTTTTAAGCACAAGTGGGGTTACCGCTTTTACATAAAGCATTGTTGTGTTCACACCATTAGAGTTGCTTTAACTCAATTGTTAGAGTAAAGCTCCCCCTAGATGTGAGATCCCCCTAAGAGGGATGAACTAACCTTGGGTTTTGTCGATGATGTCTTCATGTAGGTGTTGAAGATGTGGATGCTCTATGTTGATGTAGATCATTTGGAGCTATCCTTTGGAGTGAGTTGCACTTTCAATACCTACACGGGTTAGTGCCACAAGGAACAAACAAGAGTATCCATAGACATAGAGTGATGCACACACAAGATGATGTCTACGAAAGCTTTAGGTTACCTTGTCCCTTGTCTTACCAACAAGAGGGTTTGTGACTCCTTGCACTAGTGCAAGATGTGGAAGTTGATTGCACTTGTTCTTGCCAAAATGATAAGAGTGAAGTATATTGGTGGAGTCACCCTCAAGAACTCTCTAGTTCTTCTTCTTCAGGATCCACACCATCTTGATGGGAATCCTCGGAGTTGTAGTTGTACTTGATGAAGTGGAACTTGATGTAGTCTTGGGAACCCACTTGACCAAGGCCTTAGGAGCTTCTTCAAATGCATCAATTTCCTCTTGAAGCTTGTCCTTGCCTTTTTGCTTGTGGTCTTGTGGTGGAAGATCATCTTGAGTTTGTGTCCCTTTGGATGAAGTAGGATCATACTTCTCTTGTTGAGGAACAAACTTCGTCTTGGGGTATTGATCTTCTTCCCACTCAACTCCATTGGCATTGAACTTTCGTTCAAAACCAATACCTTGATTGCGTACAATTTCCTTGAATTGCTTACTCCCGGCAAGGCTCTTGTAAACACCTTTCTCTATAATTCCCTTCAATAAGCTATTTTCTTGCTCAAGTGTAACTTGGGTAAGAGAATCATTAGTGGAATCAAGAGAACTACTAGAAGCAACAACATTGGATTTAGCATGATTATTGTTACTACTAGAGGAAGAATCTTTCTTGTTCTTGTTACTAGACTTGACTTGAGGCATGTAAGTGGATAAGAGTAAACGCTTGGCAATGTAAGAAGAACTTTTCTTGTGAAGATCATCATTGATTGCCTTTAAGAACTCATGCTCTTGCTCAAGGATGAGCTTTTCAAAACGTAATTTCTCATGAGTCCTTAAAAGTTCTTGATGATCTCCTAAGATAGTTTCATGAGCTAACTTAAGAGTGTTTAGTTCTTTAGTTAGAGACTCAATCTTCTCCTTATCATTGTCATTCGTTTCATCATAGTATTCAACACTATAGTTGTCAACAAGTAACTCATCATCACCTAACAAGTCATCTTCATCACTATTGAAATCAACATACTCGGGGTGTGATACCTTTGGACCATTGGCCATGAAGCATCTTCCAATTCATTCATTTGGTGAATCAAATATGTCGTAGGAGTTGGTTGACACAAGTGCTAGTCCGGCAACACCTTCATCTTGAGTATATTCGGAGTCGGAGTGATAGCTTCTCTCGGAGTCATTGTCGGAGTCGGAGCCAGATACCCATTCACCAACATGAGCTTGATGTCTTCGTTTTGTGTAGCTCCTTGATGACTTGTCCTTACTTTCTGAATCCTTGCTTCTCCGAGGGTGTGTTCGTTCATATCGATCATCCCTACTCCTTCTCTCCCTTGATGGTGATTCTTCTCTTCTACTTCTTCTTTTGGGAGAATCTTCTCTTCTCTTGCGGGGAGCCGTACACTCATTGGAGTAGTGTCCGGGTCTTCCACAATTGTAGCAGTTTCGCTCTCGACTAGAAGATCTTTTGTCATTGTAGGACCTTGACTTGGAACTTCTTTCCTTGCTTCTACTCTTGTAGAACTTGTTGAAGTTCTTCACCATTAGGCTCAATTCTTCATTGAAGGTTTGTTTCTCACTTGATGATGTGGGAGCTTCACATGAGGCTTTGTAAGCACCACTTGACTTGTTATGGAGCTCCTCCTTATCCTTGAGTGACATCTCATGAGCAAAATTCTTCCAATGACTTTCGTTGGCTTGAGATCTTTGTAATTTGGCATCATTTGGATCAATGTGCATACGGTATCGTATTTTCCATCCAAGGCTCTTAGGATCTTCTTGATGATGAATTTGCCGATCATCTCTTCACTTCCTAAGTCGGCAATCTCATTTGTGATAAGAGCAAGCTGTAACGCCCTCGATGCGGCTATATCTCCCACGTGTCGAGGCACGACTTAGAGGCATAACCGCATTGAAAGCAATGTCGCAAGTTAGTAAATCTTCACAACATCCCATTTAATATAGATAATGAAAGGGGAGATAACATAGTTGGCTTACACTCGCCACGTCAACCAAGTACATAAATAGCATTACAACAATCAAACACTCATGGCCCGACTACGGCGCCAAAATAAAAGATAACCCAACATGCGACACGGTCCCGATCACCCCAACTGGGCACCACTACTGATCATCAGGGAAAGACACGTAGTATCGGCGTGAGTCCTCGTCGAACTCCCACTTGAGCTCAAGCGCGTCATCTGGAACGGAGTCATCAGGCCCTGCATCTGGTTTGGAAGTAATCTGTGAGCCACAGGGACTCAGCAATCTCGCACCCTCGCGATCAAGACTATTTAAGCTTAAAGGTAAGGCAAGGTAATTATGTGGAGCTGCAGCAAGCGACTAGCATATATGGTGGCTATCCTGTTCGCAAAAGAGAGCGAGAAGAGAGGGCAAAGCGCGAACAAGAAACTAGAGAACAACCTGCGCAAGCATTACTCCAACACCGTGTTCACTTCCCGGACTCCGCCGAGAAGAGACCATCATGGTAACTCACACTGTTGATTCAATTTAATTAAGTTAAGGTTCAAGTTATCTACAACCGAACATTAACAAATTCCCATCTGCCCATAACCGCAGGCACGGCTTTCGAAAGTTCAAAACCCTGCAGGGGAGTCCCAACTTAGCACATGACAAGCTCTCACGGTCAACGAAGGAATAGACCTTCTCCCGAGACGTTCCGATCAGACTCGGTATCACGGTTCTTCAAGACACTTCGACAAGTTAAAAACCCATCCAACAACACCGCCCGAATGTGCCGACAAATCCCGATAGGAGCTGCACATATCTCGTTCTCAGGGCACACTCAGATGAGCTCTCCATACAACTAAAACCAAACCTCGAGTTTCCCCGAGGGGGCGCTGCACAGGACTCTAGTTTGGACCAACACTCAGAGGAGCACTGGCCCGGGGGGGTTTAAATAAGATGACCCTCGGGCTCCGGAAACCCAAGGGAAAAGAGGCTAGGTGGCAAATGGTAAAACCAAGGTTTGTCATTGCTGGAAAAGCTTTAATGAAGGCGAACTATCAAGGGGTTCCCATTATAACCCAACCGCGTAAGGAACGCAAAATCCGGGAACATAACACCGATATGACGGAAACTAGGGCGGCAAGAGTGGAACAAAACACTAGGCGAGAGGCCAAGCCTTCCACCATTTACCAAGTATATAGATGCTTTAAGATAACATGGCAATATAATGATATCCCAACAAGTAAATAATGTTCCAACAAGGAACGGTCTCTAATCTTCACCTGCAACTAGCAACGCTATAAGAGGGGCTGAGCAAAGCGGTAACATAGCCAATCAACGGTTTGCTAGGACATGGTGGGTTAGAGGTTTGACATGGCAATTTGGGAGTCATGATAAGCAAGTGGTAGGCATTGTAGCATGGCATAGCAAAAGAGCGAGCATCTAGCAAAGTAAAGATAGAAGTGATTTCGAGGGTATGATCATCTTGCCTGCAAAGTTGTCAGAGTTGACTGGATCCTCGAAAGCAAACTCAACGGGCTCCTTGTTAGCGAACTCGTCTCCCGGCTCTACCCAAACAAGACAAACAAGCAACAAGGACACAATCAACCACGTGCAAATCTCAAACAAAATGATGCAAGGATGGTATGCTATGCGGGATGCAATATGTGATGCATATGCAAGATTTGACAAGGAATGCATGAAACTGGCCTCAACTTGGAAATCCAAGTGTGCCACTGGAAATATGAGATGAAATCGCTTGAAAACGATATAAAGAACGTCGGAATCGGAGTTACGGTTTGGAAATGGCAAGCGATTCAAATATGACCACGTTCTGCGATTTACAGCAAGTAGCCATCTAAATGCAACAAGATGAACATTCTACAGCACTCAAACATGGCATCAAAATACATGGCAGGTATCCACTCATGAAGCTTAACAAAAGACTAGCACTGAGCTACGGCCAATTCATCCATTAACAGGTTCAAACAAGCATGGCAAAAATGCATTTGGCAAACAGATTTCAGACTTAGTGAAATTAACACTTGTCTGGAATTTCAGATCAGATAGCACTCTTCGGAGCAACAAAACTACATGCTACAGGACCTGAACATGGCAAAGTAAAACATGGCATGGAGCTACTCAAAGAGCTTAACAAAAGTCCCTTAGTGACCTTGAGCCAAAAGGGATCAGAAAATACATTTGCAAGCATGTGAACATGGCAAAAACAGAATCAGTTCTCAGACTTAGTGAAAACTGGAGCATGCTGAAACAGATATCAAGTAGGCATGTTTACGAGCTCGATGCACTCACTACAGAGCAAGTCATGACAATCTAAGCATACACCCATTAAGAATACACAAAATACAAGCTAGACATGGCAAGAACAAAAACATAACATGCACGGATCAACTACAACATCCTCGGCAAAATTGCTAACAAGTAGACAATCTGCCCAGATTCACGAAATGACAAAAGTAGAGCTCTATTGACTCAAGCTAGGGTGCTCCATAATTGCAAACAAAGACATGGATGGATAGAGCACTACAATATTAACAAAACATCCTTACTGATCATCCTTAAAAGAGGCACGGATCACTAGGAAACAACATGAACATATGGCATAATGAGATAAACAGATCAAGGACTTAGTGGAAATGCTAAGTCCCTGAAATCAGCATTAACGAATGCACCACTTTGCAAGCTCGTGCTAGTCACCACACCCATCACAAAAATACATGGGTTGCACCTCTGGATAGATGGAAAAACATATAACAAAACTCATGAAGAGCTCAAGAGCATATCATGCACAAAATAATCATGGAAAAAATGACAAATATCTAATTGGAGCAGCAGATGTGACAATTATCTCAAATAGAATTCTTCTAACAGCATTTCGGGCATCAAGATGAACTCAAATGAAAATGATGCAATGAGATGAAATGATGTACTCTCTGAGACAAACATTTTGATATGCTATATGCCCAAAACAAAGCTACGGATGCAAAGTTACGGCACGATGAACATGACAATATGAACTAGGGTTTCGGGAGAAAGTCAACCGAGATCTAGATCCGGATCTGGCACTGTTCATGCGCGGACTTCGAGGTTCGTCGCCGGAGTTCCTGTTCACCGGAGTTGAAGCACTCGCCGGAGATGCGAGGAAGAGGCGGCCGGCGGGGACGCGGTCGTCGCCGGAGCAGTGTGGTCGCGACGGAGGCGGGCGGCGGCTACGAAAGCCGAGGCGGTGGAGCAGTGGCCGGTCGAGGCGGTGGCGCCGGAGTAGGGCGGAAGCGGCGGCCAGTTCAGGCGAACGCCGGCGAGGAGGCGGCGGATGGCGGCGGGCGAGGGAGCCAGGCGCGGGGCAGCTTCGGGCCGCGGGGGCTCTCCCTGGGCCTGAGCGGGCCGGCGGCGGGGGAGAGATGGCGGCGACACGTGGCGGGCGCTGAGTGGCGGCGGTGCGGTTGTCCGGCGCGGCCCGGACGTTGTCCGGCGCGCGGAGAGGAAGGGGCTAGGTTAGGGTGCGAAATGACCCGGGATTTCGGGGAGGAGGCTATATTTATAGGTAGAGGGAGCTAGGAGGCTCCAAATGGAGTGCGTTTTTTGGCCACGCGATCGTGATCGAACGCTCTAGATGATGGAGAGGCTTTTGGTGGGTTTTGGGCCAAATTGGAGGGATGTTGGGCTACAACACACACGAGGCCTTTTCGGTCCCTCGGTTAACCGTTGGAGCATCAAACGAAGTCCAAATGGTACGAAACATGACAGGCGGTCTACCGGTAGTAAACCAAGGCCGCTTGGCAAGTCTCGGTCCAATCCAGAAATGTTTAATACCGACACACAAAAGAAAGGTAGAAATGACCACCGGAGTTGAACGGAGCGCCAGAATGCAAAACGGACAACGGAGAAAATGCTCGAATGCATGAGATAAACACGTATGCAAATGCAATGCACATGATGACATGATATGAGATGCATGACAACGACAACAACACACGGAGACAAAAACCCGAACCCGAGAAAATAAAATAACTTAAGGCCGGAAACGACAAGAGTTGAAGTACATATAGGGTAAATCACATCCGGGGTTTTACACAAGCCTAGAGTACATTTCAGCGACACCTTCACCATCCTTCATTTTGAACTTGTCAAGTTGACTTTGAAGCACATCCAACTTGGATTCCTTGACGGAGTCGGTACCTTCGTGCATGTCAATCAAAGTATCCCAAATTTCCTTTGCATTCTCAAGATGGCTGATTTTGTTGAATTCTTCGGGGAACAATCCGTTGAAGAGGATATCACAAGCTTGAGCATTGTACTGTAGCATCTTCAACTCATCCGCGGTAGATTCACGATTCGGTTCTCTCCCATCAAAGAATTCACCTTGCAAGCCAACACACACAATAGCCCAAACGGTGGGGTTATGTCCAAGAATATGCATTTTCATCTTATGCTTCCAACTAGCAAAATTAGTACCATAAAAGTAAGGACCTCTACGGTGGTAATTTCCCTCGCTAGACGCCATACTCTCCTAGGTTGTGAAACCAAGGCTATGACCACCAAAAGCTATGGAAATCAAAGCAAATGGAGACCAAAGCTCTGATACCACTTGTACGATCGAAAGTATGTCTAGAGGGGGGTGATTAGACTACTTGACAAAATAAAAATCTATCCTTTTCCCGATTTTAGTATTTGGCAGATTTTAGCTATCTTAGCACAAGTCAAGCAATCTTAACACAATTCAAGCAAGCATGCAAAGAGTCTATGAGCAGCGGAAAATAAAGCATGCAACTTGCAAGAATGTAAAGGGAAGGGTTTGGAGAATTCAAACGCAATTGGAGACACGGATGTTTTTGTCGTGGTTCCGATAGGTGGTGCTATCGTACATCCACGTTGATGGAGTCTTCAACCCACGGAGGGTAACGGTTGCGCGAGTCCACGGAGGGCTCCACCCACGAAGGGTCCACGAATGCCGGGGTGTTGATCCACGGGCACCTATGGGACCGGCGGCCGGGTCCCTTTCGGTTCGGTGGGGGCGGAGATCGTGCAAAGAGCAAATCGAGGCGAGGCACGCGAGCGATTTACCCAGGTTCGGGCCGCATGGATGCGTAAAACCCTACTCCTGCTTTGTGGTTTTGTATTGATTTCTAGCTCGGGAGCGCGGAGTGCTACAGTACACACCAGCGGCTAGCAAGACCGAGCGTGAGTGTTCGAACTGGCTAACCCCCCTCTACGTTGCACACGGGCCTCCTTTTATATGCTCAAGGGGCTACCGACAGGTGGCAACGGAGGTAAAGGGAAAAAATGGAAAGGTGCTGTGGTAGGCACAGCTACCTGCTACAGTGTATCATACCTAACCCTGACGGCAGGGGACAAGGGTCTTAAATGCCCGTCTGTGTCACCTAAACAGTGCGAAAAGGGACCGCCAGGGACGCCACCGTTCACCACGATGGCGATCTTGTCAGCGCCGCTTGCCACCGCACGTCCCTAGTTGCACAGCCTTCCGCCACATACGCCTGGAAGGGCCCAGAGCGACACGTTGGTGGATGTGCTGGAGCGCGGGCGCGAAGAGGTGGCTTGCCGCGGCAAGCGCCTTGCCGCGGTCGTTGTCTTGTCGCGTCCGGGAGCTTGTCGCTCACCGGGTCTTGCCGAAACGCGTGGTGCGCCGCGGCAAGTTCCTTGAAATGCCTTGAGTGGCCTTCCCGGCAAGCTCCTCTTGCTGGGGTCTTGTCTTCTTGACTTGGACACTTTGTTCTTGAATGGCTCCAAAGGAACCACGGAGGATCTTGGCGGTCACTCGGCAAGCCTTACCGCGGGATGCTGCGACTGCCCGTGCACAAGTTCGGGATACTAGGGTACCCCTACTCTAGTACACCGACAGGAGCCCCCGGGCCTGGGCCATACACGGTGCCGAGCGCTGTTGGGCCAGGCCCAAAACAGGGCACGGGCACGCACGGCCTAGGTTACGCCGTATCTCACTCCGTATCCACCGCGCCCTCCCCGAACGGCACACGTTGAATGCGGCGTCGTGGGAGAGGTCGTGGGGGTTTCTTTATTCAGAAATGCGGAACGTCCGCCCCCTCCCCCTTTATAAGCAGGGGAAACAGGGGCAGTTGGCCCACTCGCCCGTTGCCGTTCCCAATCTCAGAAATCTCCGCCGCTCCCTTGCCTCCCCAAAGCTGAGAGAGAGAGAGCAGCGCTCCGCCCCCCATCGCCACTAGCACCACCAACGCCGTCGACCTCCTCCACTACTTCCGCCATGGCTCCAAAAGCCAACAAGGGGAAGACCGTGATGACGACCGAGGCGCAGCGGCTCGCGGCGCTGCGGAAGGAGCGGTCCGTTTTCCCTCCCAAGCTCGGCGCGAAGGAGCTGAGGGAGAACTACTATCTGTTCTGGTCGGCAGAGACGCGCGCGCATCCGTGCACAAAGGTTCTCCCCACCGCCGCTTGGAAGAAGGCTCCGAATGGGTACCCCTTCTTCGCATTGTTCTTCTATTGCGAGCTCTGCCCGCCCTTCTCTGATTTCTTCTGCGACATCATGAACACCTATGGATTCCATCTCCTTGACTTCACCCCCAACGCCGTCCTGACAATGGCAGTTTTCGCACACCTCTGCGAAAACTTTGTCGGAGTCCTTCCCAACGTAGCCCTCTTCCGCCACTTTTTCATACCCCGAGTAGAGAGAGGAGAGGCTCTATCCGGCGGAATCGCCTGGATCTCAAGGGCTGGCAAGAAGGAAACGTATCTGGAGGGAGAATTCCACGGCAAGTGGGAGGAGTGGAGGGCTGATTGGTGCTGGATCGACGAGGAGAGCCCGCAGCCATTCACCACCCGGCGCAAAACCCCAGTAGCGCGCGGCAGCGATTGGAGTGACGTGGCCCCGGAGGACGACAGGCTGAAGATTGCCGTCACTAGGATCCTGCGCCTCAGGCTTGCCGGGCTTACTGTTGGCGCTGTTGGCGCAGACTTCCTTCGCCGCCGCATCGCCCCCCTGCAGGAACGGGGGAGGCCCACTTGGGAGTTCAAGAACGCGGCAGATATCATGAGGCTGCGGCCGGGCCTCAACTACAACTTCATAGTCCTGGAGCTCAACGCGATGCTGCAGGAGCTGTTCAAGTATGACCCCCAGCATCCCGAGGTCTTCAGGTTGCCGGGGGGCGTCGTCCCGTTGTGCAACAATTCCGCGCTCGACCGCATCCGTGCAATGATGCCGGAGTGCGACTCGCACGGGATTGTGCCAACTTGGCAGGAGCCTGCAGACGAGGTCGTGCAGCAGTTCTTCGACGACTTGGTGGAAGTGGCAATCCGCCCCGATGAGAAGGACGGCCTCACCCGCGACACCACGGATGCGGAGATGGCGCTTATCGCCACTAGGCTGGAGGAGGCAGCGGCAGCCGCAGCCGTGGGCGAGTTCGGGTTCACTATCGAGGAAGCAGACGCAGCGGAGGCGGCAAGCCGTGCCGAGCGAGGGGAGCCCGCCGGCAAGAAGGAGCTTGCCAGGCGTGGCGCCAAGCCGAGCGAGCCCGCCAAGGACACGAGCGGCTCGTTGGAAATCAACTCTTCTTCCTCCTCATCTTCAAGCAGCTTGCCGCAAGCAGAGCCTCCGTCCCCAGCAAGAAGGCGTCTCCGCAAGGTCGGTGACGTGGCGGAGCGGCAAGCGGGTCAACAGTCGCCGCGCCGCGTGACACGCTCCACCGTGGCAAACACCGTTGCCGCGGGAGCGCCTCATGCTGCGACGGCTACTGGAGCGGAGTCTAGCCGAACCACCGCTTCAGTTCCTGCCGCTGCTCATGCCGCGCCGATAGCCGGAGCGGGGTCGTCTCAGACCGCCGCTACTGCTCCCGCCAAGCGGCCAAGGGAAGCTTCTCCTCCTCCTCCTGCCGGGCGCGCGCCGGGCTTCGACTTCTCCGCGTTAAGCTCCGACGAGGAAGAAGAAGAAGAGTAAGCTTCTCTTGCTGTACTTGTATTTCTTCAATTCCTGCTGTTGGTCTTGTTTCTCACTTGCTTTTCCCTGAATCTGTTCCTCTTTAGGACTCTGGCCCAGAGAGCGGCAAAGAGAGCTAAGGCCCCGGTGATCATCATCGAGGACGAGCCCACTGCGACAGCAGGTGGCGCGCCCGAGACAACCTTGCCGGACCCGGGGACTTTCCTCCAGGGCAGCCCCCAGCGTAAGTGTTTAATTTGCTTTCCACTGCGAGGCGCGCATGGGTACTTGTCTTTGCTGATATCTGCTTGTTGACTTGTGTAGGAGCCGAGCAGCCCCACCAGGAGCCAAGGGAGAATTTCCCGACAAGGGAGAACTCTCCGGCAAGGGAGGGCTTCCCGGTAAGGGAGAAGTCTCCGGCAAGGGAGGGTTCTCCGGCAAGGGACATCACCAGCGGCCCCCCGACGGCGGAAACCATTACTGCAGAGCCTGGTGCAGGTACTCCTCTTGCTTCGAAACTTCCCTTGGATTTTTCTTCTTTGATCTTCTTGAGTTTTTGCTGGATTTCGCTTGACTCTTCTCCCCTTGCCGGCTGTCAGACCCATCTGCTACGGAGCGGATGGAGATCGAGGTCGCCGCCGAGGACGTAGCCGGCGCGGGTGATCCCGCCGGCGGCGAGGCCGCCAAGGCTGGCGCCGCGGCGACTGGCGAGGGATCTGGCGATCGTACTGACGGCCCAGAGGCCGCAGGAGCGCCAGGCGCTACACCGACCGCCGACCCGTCCGCCGAAGCCGGAGCGCCAAGCACCGAGGAGCCCCAGCCGGGCGTCTACTTGAAGGCCGGCGAAGGCGTCTTCATCAATCTTCCCTGGGCATCGAGCTCCAGAGCGCCGGTCGAGGGGGAGGTCTTCGACGGAGAGGTGCTCGCCTCCGCTGGCTTGGCGGTGGTTGACGCGCCAAGCAGCAGCAACGAGCCTGAGGAGGAGCGGCTGCTGCGGAGACTGATGTCGCTCTACCGCGCGCGGCAGGCCAAGCTGGAGTCCCGCGAGGCGCTTGTCACGAAGGCGGGAGCTGATATCGAGAAGCGCGCGGAGGAGCTTGGGGGTTTCCACCGGGAAGCCCTCCGATCCCTGGCGGAAGAGCGGGAGCAGCTCGCTGAAGCGCAGAAGGCCTTCCTTCTTGAGAAGGCCGAAGCTGAAGAGCGGCAGCGACTTGCCACTGTGAAGCTAGCCACGGAGGAGGGCGAGCTGGCGCAGCGGAAGGTCAACCTCGACTCCCACGAGGAGGAGCTTGCCGCGCGCGAGGGAAAGCTCGGCGAAGCCCTCAAACAAGCAGAGGACGCCGCCGCTGCCGCCGAGGCCGCCAAGGAGGAATTGAAGACGAAGGTGGCGCAGCTAGAAGCCGATCTCGCCGAGAAGGGTAGAGAGCTCAGCGCCGCCAAGGTCTCCAACGTGGATCTTGAGTTGAAGCTAACCACTTCGACCAAGACTCTGGACAGCGCCAAGAAGCGGGAGGCGGCCTTGAAGGAGGAAATCAAGGCCGACAAGGCGCTGCTGGAGAGTGCTGCCGCCGCCCAGAACGCCTTCAGGGAGACTGTGACGCACTGGACGGAGAGTCTGGTGAACGCCGCCACAGATATCGACAAGGAGCTGGCGCGGCTGGGAATGGTGGATCTTGGGTATCCCTCCGACGACAACCTCCAGCCCAGCGCCAAGCTCGTCCTGTTCTTCAAGGGTGTGGCGACAGCCCTCCAGCGACTCCGGGAGAGGATCCCCAAGCAGCTGGCCGATGAATCGCGCAAGATCTGCGCAGGAGCCCTCGAGAAATTGTTGATGAAGGTGGCCTTCCGCAATCCGGGCCTCCGCCTCACCAACATCCTCAGGACCTTGCCGCCGGAGGCCGATCTGGAGGAGCTCAAGGCCCTTGTCGCACCCATTGTGGACAAGGTGAGCGGGATCAAGAGGGTTGTAGGCGATCGTGTAGATTAGGCCGCCCATTTCTTCTTTCCTTGTCGCTGTTTGGCATGTTATGAAAACAGACTATTAGAGCCGCGACAAGTTATCCTTGTAATATAACTTTTATTCTAGGCAATGATTGCAACGTTATTTCCTCTACTTGACTCCCCCCTTTGTATGTCTTTTTACCCTACGCTTTTAGGGAACTTGCCGGTGCAGGCACCTGGGCCGCGAGTGCTGAGTGCGGGACGTCAGCAGCCTGCTGGCAGTGCCGCTACCGGCAAGAAACATTGTCGCAACTAGTTGCAGCTTACTTAAGTTGCCGAGCGAACTCGAAACAAAGTAAGGGCACTGGCGGCTCACTTAAGTTGCTGAGCGGACTCGAAGCAAAGTAAGGGCGCTAGCAGCTCGCTTAAGTTGCTGAGCAGACTCGAAACAAAGTAAAGGCACAACTAGCTACGAGTTGGTTCCTCCGCGCACAGGTTTTCCATACAAAGTGCGGTTGTTCGAGGGAGATAACTTAAAATTTAAAAAAATTGATTGCTCAAACTTTGGCAACTTAGCTTTTCTGTTGTCTGCTTCCCGGTAAAGCGAAACTTTCTTGAACGGCGCCTGGTCCATACCATCGTCTTCTCCTTTCCTCCCCAGCAAACTTGTGGGCGGGGGGAACCTTGCTTTCAAAAGAAAGAAGAGACAATACAGATATGCGCCTTTACGGCTCGTTATTGCTTACCGGGGTTTAGGTGCTGCACAAAGTGTCAGATTATATATGCCAGAAAATAGGAAGCATAAAACCGACAAAATGTGCGGAGCACATGAGCTTTATTCACGCACGGGGTCTGCGCCCGGCTTTGTACAAAGGATTACATGCAACATCGGCAAGACTTGTACAAAAGATGGTTGCCGGAACAAGTTCCGGCAACCGCGCCTTACGGGTAAAACTTACGGAGATGTTCAATGTTCCAGGAGTTGCTCACCGGAACGCCATCTTCGGTCTCAAGGCGGACAGCGCCAGGCCTTGTGACTCGTTTCACCCGGTAAGGGCCTTCCCACTTCGGCGTCAACTTGTTGGAATTCTTGCCGGACTGAACGCGCCGAAGAACAAGGTCGCCTTCCTCGAGACTTCTGGCATTAACTTTGCGGCTATGGTAGCAGCGCAAATCTTGCTGGTAGCGAGCAGCTCGCACAGCAGCCTGAAGACGATCTTCCTCAAGGAGCAGCGCGTCATCTTGTCGCAGCTGCTCTTCCTCAAGCTCATCATAAGCGAGCACTCGAGGTGACCCGTATACGAGTTCTGTGGGGATAACTGCTTCTGCTCCATATACTAGAGCGAAAGGTGTCTGGCCAGTGGCTCGATTTGGCATCGTCCTGATCGACCAAAGAACCACCGGCAGCTCTCGATCCAGTTTCTTCCGCACTTGTGCAGCCTGTCGAAAGTTCTGGTCTTGAGCCCGCGCAGCACTTCAGCATTTGCCCTCTCCGCTTGACCGTTGCTTCTCGGGTGAGCAACAGTAGCGAAGCAGACCTTGGCGCCAAGATCTTGGACGTACTGCATGAAGGTGCGGCTCGTAAATTGTGTACCATTATCGGTGATTATCCTGTTAGGGATCCCGAAGCAGCAAACAATCGACCTGAAGAACTTGACTGCTGACTGTGCTGTCACCTTCCTCACTGGTTCCACTTCCGGCCACTTTGTGAACTTCTCGATTGCAACGTACAAGTACTCAAAGCCCCCGACAGCTCGGGGAAAGGGGCCGAGGATGTCGAGCCCCCAGACCGAAAATGGCCAGGATAAAGGGATCGTCTGGAGAGCTTGAGCTGGTTGGTGTATCTGCTTGGAATGGAACTGGCACGCTTCACACTTGGTTACTTGTGCAGTTGCATCCTGGAGGGCTGTTGGCCAGAAGAAACCTTGCCGGAAAGCTTTGCCGACAAGTGCTCTTGCGCCAATGTGGTGACCACATATGCCTCCATGTATCTCTGCCAACAGCTTTTGTCCATCTTCCCGGTGAATACACTTCAATTTCACACCGTTCAGCCTTCTTCTGTACAGTGTCTTATCGACAAACTGGTACATACTTGACTGCCGGGCTACTTTTTCCGCTTCTTCTTGCTCTTCGGTAAGTTCTCCTGTGTGAAGGAAACGGACAATCTGCTGTGCCCATGCTGGAGCTTGTGGCTCGACAACAAGGACTAAAGGCAAATCTGCTGCTGTGGTAACATCCGCTTCTACGGCGAGAACCTGAGCCTCTGACGGAGCTTGACGTTCCCCGGCAAGCTTGCCGGAGCAAAACTTGTCGGGAGCTTCTACTTCAACGGAACAAACCCTAGGGCTTGCCGGAGCAGACTGCTCCTCAGCGCTCTTGGCGTTGATCTTGGGGACCTTCTCAGTTCTGAAGTTTAGCTCGCTGCCAAATGTTACCGGCAGCGTGACCTTCCCCTTCGGCTCGCTCCTTCCCAGATTGATTCCTTGGAATGTGTCGGTCTCTTCGAGCTCGCTGTCAGGGATTTGTAGTTTTTGGAGTACAGCGGAGGAGATCAGGTTTAAGCCGGCCCCGCCGTCAACTAGCATCTTGGTGACTTTGAGGTTGCGGATAGTTGGTGATACCAACATCGGCAAACACCTGACCGCAGTTGTGCGATCAGGGTGATCCTCAATGTCGAAGATGATAGGCGTGCTGGACCACTTCAGAAGCTTGCGTGATTCGATAGGTGGTTCTGCTGCATTAACTTCCCGCACCCACTGTTTGAGTTGGCGGTGCGAGGTATGCAGAGAAGCACCACCGTCAACGCACAAGACCTCTGTGGCTTTCTGAAACTCCTTCTCACTGGTCTCAACATCATCCATGTCTTCGTCGTCGTCGTCGTCTTCATCGTTGTCGCGGCCGCGGGGAGGTCTGTCTCCTTGCCGCTGCTTGGCCTTACCGCGGCGTCCTCCTCGGCCGGCGCGCTTCTTGCCAGATTCTGCAGCGCCACCTTGGGCCCTCTCCTTGTCTCGCCGCTCGTACTCAGCCTTTTGCTGCTGGACAAGCTGCTCGACCTTTTTGCAGCTCTGGAGGTCATGGCCCTTGGTGCGGTGAATCTTGCAGTATTGCTTGTCGGAGCCGTCCTGCTTGTCGGCGACTGCCACAGCCTGACAGTTGGTGCACGCGGCAACTTCCTTGCCGGAGCTACCTACTGTAGCCTTCTTGGCGCCACCTTCGTTGCCGGACTGCTCAACGACTAGCACCTCTTTGCCTTTCTTCTTCCTGTTGCGCCACCGGTTTTTCTTTGCCGGGGCAGCATCTTCGCTGTCAGATCCTCCCGCTCCTGCATTCTCTCCGGGGAGTCTCCTCCCTTCCTCAGCGCGTGCACACTTGTCGGCCAGGGCATATAGCTCACTGACGTCTCTGATCCTGCACATCGCCATCTCCTCCCGCATCCTACGGTTACGCACGTTCTGATGAAACGCGCTGATGACCGCGGCGGGGTGGACGTCTGGGATGTTGTACTGTACACGGCTGAACCTCTGAATGTACTTGCGCAGGGGCTCTCCTTCCTTCTGGATGAGCAGATGGAGGTCACTCTCTTGGCCATGAGGTTTGTGGCCGCTTGTAAAAGTGCCGACAAACTGATGGCATAGATCTGCCCAGGAGGATATGGAGTTGTCCGGCAAGTGCATGAGCCAGGACCTGACATTGGGCTTGAGTACCAACGGGAAGTAGTTGGCAAGGATCTTGTCGTCCCGCCCCCCAGCAGCCTGTACCGTGATGGTGTAGATGCTGAGGAACTCCGACGGATGCGACTTGCCGTCGTACTTCTCTGGTACATCTGGTTTGAAATTCTTCGTGCTGGGCCACTGGACTTGCCGCAGCTCACGAGTGAACGCAGGGCAACCTACCGCGTACGGCAAGTCTCCTGGTTCCCCTGGCGCATGCATGTCAACAGAGGGCCCAGCGCGCTGGTCTGATTGACGTCGCGCTTCTCTTCGGCGCTCGATGCAAGTACGAGCGTCTTCTTGTTGTCGTTCTTGAAGAACTTGGCATTGATCGCGATGAGCTCGCGGATCTGACGACGCGGTGGAGTCGCTGTCGAGATGGAACCGGCGAGTCGGCGATCTTGGCCTTCGGGGCGGAGAGTGCACAGTAGTTGCACCCCCACCAGTCTTGTCGTCTCCGGCTCGTGCCTGGCTAGCTTGCCGCGGCTGAGACGTGCTCGGCCGCCGTGGAGAGTCTCCGTTGGCGAAGCCAATGAGACTCTGGATGGTGGCCCTCCAATCGTCGATCTTGTCCGCCGTTGGAGGGTAGTCTAGGAGCAGCTGAGCTCGCGCCAAAGCTTCTGCTGCAGTGGCGGGTGGCGGTGGCGAACGGTGCGAGGAGCGGGATATGCTCGGACTTCTAACCACGTTAGAAGGAGCAGTATCCCGTCCAGGCGACCGTGCCTCGCTCGTGCCAGCATGTTGGCGTACATGGTGGTCTTGAGCGCTTCGAGATCCACCAGCTCGATCCTGATCTAGCGAGCGCATGGTACCATGAGTACCATGACGCTGCCGGTCCCGCACCTCCTGAGACGGGCGCGGTGCATGTACGGACGCCGAGGTCTTGGAGTGCGCCCGGTCGTTGTGAGAACCGGCTACGCCGCCGGTGGGCAGCGCAGCCTTGTCCTTGGACCTGGCAGCACCGTGAGCTCCCTCGTCGACGCGCGTTCTTCCGCTGGCGCCTGCCCCATCAGCCGTTTGCTCTGGCGATGGTGGGCTCGGCGCGGACGGAGCAGCTGCCTCCGAAACCTTCTTCTTCGGCGGCGTGTTGATGAAGATGATGAAGATCTAGCTCGCGAGAACGCCGGATCTGGTTCACACAACTTCGACGCCCCCTACCAGGCGGGCCAAAGATGCCGGGGTGCTGATCCACGGGCACCTATGGGACCGGCGGCCGGGTCCCTTTCGGTTCGGCGGGGGCGGAGATCGTGCAAAGAGCAAATCGAGGCGAGGCACACGAGTGATTTACCCAGGTTCGGGCCGCATGGATGCGTAAAACCCTACTCCTGCTTTGTGGTTTTGTATTGATTTCTAGCTCGGGAGCGCGGAGTGCTACAGTACACACCAGCGGCTAGCAAGACCGAGCGTGAGTGTTCGAACTGGCTAACCCCCCTCTACGTTGCACATGGGCCTCCTTTTATATGCTCAAGGGGCTACCGACAGGTGGCAACGGAGGTAAAGGGCAAAAATGGAAAGGTGCTGTGGTAGGCACAGCTACCTGCTACAGTGTATCATACCTAACCCTGACGGCAGGGGACAAGGGTCTTAAATGCCCGTCTGTGTCGCCTAAACACTGCGAAAAGGGACCGCCAGGGACGCCACCGTTCGCCATGATGGCGATCTTGTCAGCGCCGCTGGCCACCGCACGTCCCTAGTTGCACAGCCTTCCGCCACGTACGCCTGGAAGGGCCCCAGAGCGACACGTTGGTGGATGTGCTGGAGCGCGGGCGCGGAGAGGTGGCTTGCCGCGGCAAGCGCCTTGCCGCGGTCATTGTCTTGTCGCGTCCGGGAGCTTGTCGCTCACCGGGTCTTGCCGGAACGCGTGGTGCGCCGCGGCAAGTTCCTTGAAATGCCTTGAGTGGCCTTCCCGGCAAGCTCCTCTTGCCGGGGTCTTGTCTTCTTGACTTGGACACTTTGTTCTTGAATGGCTCCAAAGGAACCACGGAGGATCTTGGCGGTCACCCGGCAAGCCTTGCCGCGGGATGCTGCGACTGCCCGTGCACAAGTTCGGGATACTAGGGTACCCCTACTCTAGTACACCGACAACGAAGAAGAAACCTTGTCTATCCCATCATGGCCATCGCCCACGAAGGACTTGCCTCACTAGCGGTAGATCTTCACGAAGTAGGCGATCTCCTTGCCCTTACAAACTCCTTGGTTCAACTCCACAATCTTTGTCGGAGGCTCCCAAGTGACAACTAGCCAATCTAGGAGACACCACTCTCCAAGAAGTAACAAATGGTGTGTTGATGATGAAGTCCTTGCTCTTGTGCTTCAAATGATAGTCTCCCCAACACTCAACTCTCTCTCACAGGATATGGATTTGGTGGAAAGAAGGTTTGAGTGGAAAGCAACTTGGGGAAGGCTAGAGATCAAGATTCATATGGTAGGAATGGAATATCTTGGCCTCAACACATGAGTAGGTGGTTCTCTCTCAGAAAATGTGTATTGGAAGTGTAGGTATGTTCTGATGGCTCTCCCCTTTAATGAAGAGTGGGTGGAGGGGTATATATAGCCTCCACACAAAAACTAACTTTTACACACAATTTACCAATCTCGGTGAGACCTAATGGAGAAACTCGGTCAGACCGATTCAGCAAACCTAGTGACTATTAGGATTTTCGGTGGGACTGAGATGCAAACTCGGTAGGACCGATATAGTTAGGGTTAGGGCATAACATAATCTCGGTGTGACCGATTACACAAACTCGGTGGGACCGATTTTGGTAATAAGGTAACCAGAGAGTTGGTCAGGTAAACTCGGTGGGACCAATCACTCATTTCGGTGGGACCGAAATGTTACAAAAGAGAAACAGAGTTTACATTGCAATCTTGGTGGTACCGATCGCTCATCTCGGTAGGACCGAAACGTTATGAAGGGAAACAGAGAGATTACAACCCCATCTCGGTGTGACCGAGATCCCTATTGGTGAGAACGATTGTCCTAGGGTTTGTGGCAGTGGCTATGACATTTGAAACTCGGTGGCGCCAGATAGAAAGAATCGGTAGGGCCTAGTTTGACTTTTGGTTCAGGTCATATGTGGATGTGGGAAGGTAGTTGAGGGTTTTGGAGCATATCACTAAGCACTATGAAGCAAGAACCTCATTAAACAACACCTCATCCCTCCTTGATAGTATTGGCTTTTCCTATAGACTCAATGTGATCTTGGATCACTAAAATATAAAATGTAGAGTCTTGAGATTTGAGCTTCAGCCAATCTTTTTGTCCTTAATATTTTGAGGGGTCCACTTTCCTCATCCATGCCATGCCATTCATTGAGCTTTTCCTGAAATATTAATCTTGGAATAGCATTAGCTCAATGAGCTATATGTTGTTAGGAATTACCAAAACCACCTAGAGATAGTTGCACTTTCAAACTCATACAATATGATATAAACCCCATCTTTTTATCCTCGATGGCAACAATACAATACGTATCATTTCCCCTACTGTCACTGGGATCGAGCACCGCAAGATTGAACCCAAAGCTAAGCACTTCTCCCATTGCAAGAAAGATCAATCTAGTAGGCCAAACCAAACTGACAATTCGAAGAGACTTCCAAAGATAACCAATCATACACAAAAGAATTCAGAGAAGATTCAAATATTGTTCATAGATAATCTGGATCATAAACCCACAATTCATCGGATCTCGACAAACACACCGCAAAAGAAGAGTTACATCAAATAGATCTCCAAGAGAATCGAGGAGAACTTTGTATTGAGATCCAAAGAGAGAGAAGAAGCCATCTAGCTAATAACTATGGACCTAAAGGTCTGAGGTAAAATGTCAGCGTTGTGGGAACGGGGGTCCCCACACTTGCCTGCCTGCGGCCCACGGCGTGGCTATGCTAGCAGGTCGTGCGGCCCATCTTCATCGACAAGGGATTCAAGACCCTCGCGAGGGGCCAAGCCTTGCGGGGCGGACAACGCAAGACCTCCTCCGGAGCGGCCTCTCTGGGCAGGCTCATGAGGAGCGGAGATATCAAGGCAGGGCAAGCCTCACGAGGCTCACATGACATGAGCCATGACGATCGACACCAGGCAGGCGCCAGCGCATGCAGCGTCCTTGTTTCCTCTTTGGTGCTAAGGAGGCAGGTGCAGGCACGGAGTACCAAGCCATCAAGCAAAGGTTTCCATATCGGTGCAATGAGACCGAAGACCAGCCGGACGGCAAGACAGAGGTCACCATGGAGCCCAAGACGGCGTCACCACCAGAACCTTTTTGAAGGAAATATGCCCTAGAGGCAATAATAAAGTTATTATATATTTCCTTATATCATGATAAATGTTTATTATTCATGCTAGAATTGTATTAACCGGAAACATAATACATGTGTGAATACATAGACAAACAGAGTGTCACTAGTATGCCTCTACTTGACTAGCTCGTTGATTAAAGATGGTTATGTTTCCTAACCATAGACATGAGTTGCCATTTGATTAACGGGATCACATCATTAGGAGAATGATGTGATTGACATGACCCATTCCATTAGCTTAGCACCCGATCGTTTAGTATGTTGCTATTGCTTTCTTCATGACTTATACATGTTCCTATGACTATGAGATTATGCAACTCCCGTTTACCGGAGGAACACTTTGTGTGCTACCAAACGTCACAACATAACTGGGTGATTATAAAGGTGCTCTACAGGTGTCTCCAAAGGTACATGTTGGGTTGGCGTATTTCGAGATTAGGATTTGTCGCTCCGATTGTCGGAGAGGTATCTCTGGGCCCTCTCGGTAATGCACATCACTTAAGCCTTGCAAGCAATGCAACTAATAAGTTAGTTGCAAGATGATGTATTACCGAACGAGTAAAGAGACTTGCCGGTAACGAGATTGAACTAGGTATTGAGATATCGACGATCGAATCTCGGGCAAGTAACATACCGATGACAAAGGGAACAATGTATGTTGTTATGCGGTCTGACCGATAAAGATCTTCGTAGAATATGTGGGAGCCAATATGAGCATCCAGGTTCCGCTATTGGTTATTGACCGGAGACGTGTCTCGGTCATGTCTACATTGTTCTCGAACCCGTAGAGTCTGCACGCTTAAGGTTTCGATGACAGTTATATTATGAGTTTATGAGTTTTGATGTACCGAAGGAGTTCGGAGTCCCGGATGAGATCGGGGACATGACGAGGAGTCTCGAAATGGTCGAGGCGTAAAGATCGATATATTGGACGACTATATTCGGACATCGGAAAGGTTCCGAGTGATTCAGGTATTTTTCGGAGTACCGGAGAGTTACGGGAATTCGCCGCGAGGTATATGGGCCTTATTGGGCCTTGGTGCAAAGGATCAAGGGAGGGGGTGCCCCCCCAAGCCCAATCCGAATTGGGAGGGGGCCGCCCCCCCCCCCTTTCCTTCCTCCCTCCTTCCTCTTCCTTCCCTCTCCTACTCCTAATAGGAAATAGGGGAGTCCTACTCCCGGTGGGAGTTGGACTCCCCCCCTTGGGCGCGCCACCCTCCTTGGCTAGCCCCCTCCTCCACTCCTTTATAGACGGGGGCAGGGGGGCACCCCAGAGACACAACAATTGATCATTGATCTCTTAGCCGTGTGCGGTGCCCCCCCACCACCATAATCCTCGATAATATTGTAGCGGTGCTTAGGCGAAGCCCTGCGATGGTAGAACATCAAGATTACCACGCCGTCGTGCTGACAGAACTCATCCCCGACACTTTGCTGGATCGGAGTCCGGGGATCGTCATCGAGTTGAACGTGTGCAAAAACTCGAAGGTGCCGTA
Organism: Triticum urartu; assembly: GCF_003073215.2. Classification (NCBI taxonomy): domain Eukaryota; kingdom Viridiplantae; phylum Streptophyta; class Magnoliopsida; order Poales; family Poaceae; genus Triticum; species Triticum urartu. The sequence goes on along the minus strand of NC_053026.1, from coordinate 386,934,177 downwards.
GTTTCGGTGCTTGATCGGTCGGGCCGTGAAGACGTACGACTACATCAACCGCGTTGTTATAATGCTTCCGCTTCCGGTCTACGAGGGTACGTAGACAACACTCTCCCCTCTCGTTGCTGTGCATCACCATGATCTTGCGTGTGCGTAGGAATTTTTTTGAAATTACTACGTTCCCCAACAGTGTCATCCGAGCCTAGGTTTTATGCGTTGATGTTATGTGCACGAGTAGAACACAAGTGACTTGTGGGCGATATAAGTCATACTTCTTACCAGCATGTCACACTTTGGTTCGGCGGTATTGTTGGATGAAGTGGTCCGGACCGACATTACACGTACGCTTACGCGAGACTGGTTCTACCGACGTGCTTTGCACACAGGTGGCTGGCGGGTGTCGGTTTCTCCAACTTTAGTTGAACCGAGTGTGGCTACGCCCGGTCCTTGCGAAGGTTAAAACAGCACCAACTTGACAAACTATCGTTGTGGTTTTGATGCGTAGGTAAGAACGGTTCTTGCTAAGCCTAGTAGCAGCCACGTAAAACTTGCAACAACAAAGTAGAGGATGTCTAACTTGTTTTTGCAGGGCATGTTGTGATGTGATATGGTCAGGACATGATGAGATATAAGTTGTTGTATAAGATGATAATGTTTTGTTGAAGTTATCGGCAACTGGTAGAAGCCTTATGGTTGTCTCTTTATTGCATAAGATGCAAGCGCCAAATAATTGCTTTACTTTATCGCTATGCGATAGCAATAGTTGCAAGAGCAATAGTTGGCGAGACGACCATGTGACGACACATTGATATAGATCAAGATGATGGAGATCATGGTGTCATGCCGGTGACGATGGAAATCATGACGATGCTTTGGAGATGGAGATCAAAGGCACAAGATGATGATGGCCATATCATGTCACATGTTTTGATTGAGTGATGTTTATCTTTTATACATCTTATTTTGCTTAGTTCGACGATAGCTTTATAAGATGATCTCTCACTAAATTTCAAGATAAAAGTGTTCTCCCTGAGTATGCACCGTTGCCAAAGTTCGTCGTGCCCAGACACCACGTGATGATCGGGTGTGATAAGCTCTACGTCCATCTACAACGGGTGCAAGCCAGTTTTGCACACGCAGAAATACTCGGGTTAAACTTGACGAGCCTAGCATATGCAGATATGGCCTCGGAACACTGGAGACCGAAAGGTCGAGCTTGAGTCATATAGTAGATATGATCAACATAGTGATGCTCACCATTGAAAACTACTCCATTTCACGTGATGATCGGTTATGGTTTGGTTGATTTGGATCACATGATCACTTAGAAGATTAGAGGGATGTCTTTCTAAGTGGGAGTTCTTAAGTAATATGATTAATTGAACTTTAATTTATCATGAACTTAGTCCTGGTAGTATTAGCATATCTATGTTGTAGATCAATAGCTCGCGTTTAGCTCCCCTGTTTTATTTTTGATATGTTCCTAGAGAAAAATTATGTTGAAAATGTTAGTGGCAATGATGAGGATTGGATCCGTGATCTGAGGATTATCCTCATTGCTGCACAGAAGAATTATGTCCTTAATGCACCGCTAGGTGACAGACCTATTGCAGGAGCAGATGCAGACGTTATGAACGTTTGGCTAGCTCAATATGATGACTACTTGATAGTTTAGTGCACCATGCTTAAACGGCTTAGAATCGGGACTTCAAAGACGTTTTGAATGTCATGGATCATATGGATGTTCCAGGAGTTGAAGTTAATATTTCAAGCAAATACCCGAGTTGAGAGATATGAAGTCTCCAACAAGTTCTATAGCTAAAAGATGGAGGAGAATAGCTCAAGCAGTGAGCATGTGTTCAGATTGTCTGGGTACTACAATCGCTTGAATCAAGTGGGAGTTAATCTTCCAGATAAAATAGTGATTGACAGAATTCTCTAGTCACCATCACCAAGTTAGTAGAACTTCATGATGAACTATGATATGCAAGGGATGATGAAAACGATTCCCGAGCTTTTCATGATGATGAAATCGATGAAGGTAGAAATCAAGAAAGAGCATCAAGTGTTGATGATTAACAAGACCACTAGTTTCAAGAAAAGGGCAAAGGGAAAGAAAGGGAACTTCAAGAAGAACGGCAAGCAAGTTGCTGCTCAAGTGAAGAAGCCCAAGTCTGGTCCTAAGCCTGAGACTAAGTGCTTCTACTGCAAAGGGACTGGTCACTGGAAGCGGAACTGCCCCAAGTATTTGGCGGATAAGAAGGATGGCAAAGTGAACAATGGTATATTTGATATACAGATTATTGATGTGTATTTTACTAGTGTTCATAGCAACCCCTCGGTATTTGATACTGGTTCAGTTGCTAAGAATAGTAACTCGAAACGGGAGTTGCAGAATGAACAGAGACTAGTTAAGGGTGAAGTGACGATGTGTATTGGAAATGGTTCCAAGATTGATATGATCATCATCGCACACTCCCTATACTTTCGGGATTAGTGTTAAACCTAATATAAATGTTATTTAGTGTTTGCGTTGAGCATAAATATGATTGGATCATGTTTATTGCAATACGGTTATTCATGTAAGTTAGAGAATAATTATTGTTTTGTTTACATGAATAAAACCTTTTATGGTCATACACCCAATGAGAATGGTTTGTTGGATCTCGATCGTAGTGATACACATTTTCATAATATTGAAGCCAAAAGATGCAAAGTTAATAATGATAGTGCAACTTATTTATGGCACTGCCGTTTAGGTCATATTGGTGTAAAGCGCATGAAGAAAATCCATGCTGATGGGCTTTTGGAATCACCTGATTATGAATCAGTTGATGCTTGCGAACCATGCCTCATGGGCAAGATGACTAAGACTCTGTTCTCCGGAACAATGGAGCGAGCAAAAGATTTGTTGGAAATCATACATACTGATGTATGTGGTCCGATGAATATTGAGGCTCGCGGCAGGTATCATTATTTTCTGATCTTCACAGATGATTTGAGCAGATATGAGTATATCTACTTGATGAAACACAAGTCTGAAACATTTGAAAAGTTCAAAGAATTTCAGAGTGAAGTGGAGAATCATCGTAACAAAAACAAAAGTTTCTACGATATGATCGTAGAAGTAAAATATTTGAGTTACGAGTTTGGCCTTCAGTTAAAACAATGTGAAATAGTTTCACTACTCATGCCACCTGGAACACCACAGTGTAATGGTGTGTCCGAACGTCATAACCATACTTTATTAGATATAGTATGATCTATGATGTCTCTTACCGATCTACCACTATTGTTTTGGGGTTATGCATTAGAGATAGCTACATTCACGTTAAATAGGGCACCATATAAATCCGTGGAGATGACACCATATGAACTATGGTTTGGCGAGAAACCTAAGTTGTCGTTTCTTAAAGTTTGGGACTGCGATGCTTATGTGAAAAAGTTTCAACATGATAAGATCGAACCCAAATCGGAGAAGTAAATCTTCATAGGATACCCAAAAGAAACTATTGGGTACACCTTCTATCACAGATCTGAAGGCAAGTTATTCATTGCTGAGAATGGATCCTTTCTAGAGAAGGAGTTTCTCTCGAAAGAAGTGAGTGGGAGGAAAGTAGAACTTGACGAGGTAACTGTACCTGCTCCCTTATTGGAAAGTAGTTTGTCACAAAAATCTGTTCCTGTGACTACTACACCAATTAGTGAGGAAGCTAATGATGATGATCATGTAACTTCAAATCAAGTTACTACCGAACCTCGTAGGTAAACCAGAGTGAGATCCTCACCAGAGTGGCATGGTAATCCTGTTCTGGAGGTCATGTTACTTGACCATGACGAACCTACGAACTATGAGGAAGCGATGATGAGCCTAGATTCCACGAAATGGCTTGAGGCCATGAAATCTGAGATGGGATCCATGTATAAGAACAAAGATTGGACTTTGATTGACTTGCCCATTGATTGGTGAGCCATTGAGATTAAATGGATCTTCAAGAGGAAGACGGACGCTGATAGTAGTGTTACTATCTACAAAGCTAGAATTATCGCAAAAATGTTTTCGACAAGTTCAAGGTGTTGACTACGATGAGAGTTTCTCACTCGTATCTATGCTTAAGTCTGTCCGAATCATATTAGCAATTGCCGCATTTTATGAAATCTGGCAAATGGATAAACAAAACTGCATTCCTTAATGGATTTATTAAAGAAGAGTTGTATATGATGCAACCAGAAGGTTTTGTCAATCCTAAAGGTACTAACAAAATATGCAAGCTCTAGCGATCCATCTATGGATTGGTGCAAGCATCTCGGAGTTGGAATATACGCTTTGATAAGTTGATCAAAGCATATAATTTTATACAGACTTGCGGTGAAGCCTGTATTTACAAGAAAGTGAGTGGGAGCACTACAGCATTTCTGATAAGTATATGTGAATGACATATTGTGGATTGGAGATAATGTAGAATTATTCTGCAAAGCATAAAGGAATATTTGAAAGGAGTTTTTCAAAGAAAGACCTTGGTGAAGCTGCTTACATATTGAGCATCAAGATCTATAAAGATAGATCAATATGCTTGATAAGTCTTTTCAATGAGTACATACCTTGACAAGATTTTGAAGTAGTTCACAATGGAACAGTTAAAGAAGGAGTTCTTGCCTGTGTTACAAGGTGTGAAGTTGAGTAAGACTCAAAACCCGACCACGGCAGAAGATAGAGAGAGAATGAAAGTCATTCCCTATGCCTCAGCCATAGGTTCTATAAAGTATGCCATGCTGTGTACCAGACCTATTGTATACCCTGTCCTGAGTTTGGCAAAGGAGTACAATAGTGATCTAGGAGTAGATCACTGGACATTGGTCAAAATTATCCTTAGTGGAATAAGGATATGTTTCTCGATTATGGAAGTGACAAAAGGTTCGTCGTAAAGGGTTACGTCGATGCAAATTTTGACACTGATCCAGATGACTCTAAATCTCAATCTGGATACATATTGAAAGTGGGAGCAATTAGCTAGAGTAGCTCTGTGCAGAGCATTGTTGACATAGAAATTTGCAAAATACTTACGGATCTGAATGTGGCAGACCCGTTGACTAAAATTCTCTCACAAGCAAAACATGATCACACCTCAGTACTCTTTGGGTGTTAATCACATAGCGATGTGAACTAGATTATTGACTCAAGTAAACCCTTTGGGTGTTGGTCACATGTCGATGTGAACTATGGGTGTTAATCACATGGTGATGTGAACTATTGATGTTAAATCACATGGCGATGTGAACTAGATTATTGACTCTAGTGCAAGTGGGAGACTGAAGGAAATATGCCCTAGAGGCAATAATAAAGTTATTATATATTTCCTTATATCATGATAAATGTTTATTATTCATGCTAGAATTGTATTAACCGGAGACATAATACATGTGTGAATACATAGACAAACAAAGTGTCACTAGTATGCCTCTACTTGACTAGCTCGTTGATTAAAGATGGTTATGTTTCCTAACCATAGACATGAGTTGTCATTTGATTAACGGGATCACATCATTAGGAGAATGATGTGATTGACATGACCCATTCCATTAGCTTAGCACCCGATCGTTTAGTATGTTGCTATTGCTTTCTTCATGACTTATACATGTTCCTATGACTATGAGATTATGCAACTCCCGTTTACTGGAGGAACACTTTGTGTGCTACCAAACGTCACAACGTAACTGGGTGATTATAAAGGTGCTCTACAGGTGTCTCCAAAGGTACATGTTGGGTTGGCGTATTTCGAGATTAGGATTTGTCGCTCCGATTGTCGGAGAGGTATCTCTGGGCCCTCTCGGTAATGCACATCACTTAAGCCTTGCAAACAATGCAACTAATAAGTTAGTTGCAAGATGATGTATTTCGGAATGACTAAAGAGACTTGTCGTTAACGAGATTGAACTAGGAATTGAGATACCGACGATCGAATCTCGGGCAAGTAACATACCGATGACAAAGGGAACAACGTATGTTGTTATGCGGTCTGACCGATAAAGATCTTCGTAGAATATGTGGGAGCCAATATGAGCATCCAGGTTCCGCTATTGGTTATTGACCGGAGACGTGTCTCGGTCATGTCTACATTGTTCTCGAACCCGTAGGGTCCGCACGCTTAAGGTTTCGATGACAGTTATATTATGAGTTTATGAGTTTTGATGTACCGAAGGAGTTCGGAGTCCCGGATGAGATCGGGGACATGACGAGGAGTCTCGAAATGGTCGATACGTAAGGATCGATATATTGGACGACTATATTCGGACATCGGAAAGGTTCCGAGTGATTCGGGTATTTTTCGGAGTACCAGAGAGTTACGGGAATTCGCCGGGAGGTATATGGGCCTTATTGGGCCTTAGTGGAAAGGAGGGGAAAGGAGCAAGGGAGGGGGCGCCCCCCCCCCAAGCCCAATCCGAATTGGGAGTGGGGCCGCCCCCCCTTTCCTTCCTCCCTCCTTCCTCTTCCTTCCCTCTCCTACTCCTAATAGGAAACAGGGGAGTCCTACTCCCGGTGGGAGTTGGACTCCCCCCCTTGGGCGCGCCACCCTCCTTGGCCGGCCCCCTCCTCCACTGCTTTATATATGGGGGCAGGGGGCACCCTAGAGACACAACAATTGATCATTGATCTCTTAGCCGTGTGCGGTGCGCCCCTCCACCATAATCCTCGATAATATTGAAGCGGTGCTTAGGCGAAGCCCTGCGACGGTAGAACATCAAGATCTTCACCATGCCGTCGTGCTGACGGAACTCATCCCCGACGCTTTGCTGGATCGGAGTCCGGGGATCGTCATCGAGCTGAACGTGTGCGAAAACTCGGAGGTGCCGTAGTTTCGGTGCTTGATCGGTCGGGCCGTGAAGACGTACGACTACATCAACCGCATTGTTATAACGCTTCCGCTTCCGGTCTACGAGGGTACGTAGACAACACTCTCCCCTCTCGTTGTTGTGCATCACCATGATCTTGCGTGTGGGTAGGAATTTTTTTGAAATTACTACGTTCCCCAACACTTTTGCAGGCGAAGACCACTTTTTTCACGATAGCTTGTACTAGTTGTCCCCTTTCGAAATCGCCCCCCATTGTTGGCTCCCTTCCCGCTCAATATTTGGGGAGAGGACCAGGGCCTATGTAAGTAGAGCTAGCCACCACAGTAGGGGGCATCGAGTCCTCACCCACACAAGTTCAACAGGCACAAGAGCACCTCAACCTCAGGAGGTTGTTCTTCCCCTTGTATTGTTCATCATCAGCCCAAGAGGCAATCCACCACCACCACACTGGAGTAGGGTATTACACCACAACGGTGACCCGAACCAGTGTCAATCTCGTGTCTTTCTATGTTGCGAGTTCGTCGAGTTCGTCCGCGAGATCTTAGCGAGCTAGGGCGTAGATCGGTAGGCGGGAAAGAACTTCGCGCACACCCCAGAGTTCGAACCTTAAGGGTTTTTCCGGAACCCCAGATCCAACATTTGGCGCGCCAGATAGGGGTGCGTTGTAGCTTCCCTTTCATTGATCCGTCGCTCCGTCATCTCCATGGTGGACGCTCGCCGTGCCCGAGCTGAGCGCCGGGCTGCCCTCACCGCCCGCGTCGCTCAGACGGCTCCTGTCGGCGGGCCACCTCATCGTTCTCCGTCTCCTGCCGCCAACGCCGCCACCGGCCCGGCGGGGAACGAGCAGCAAGCGTCCTCGCTGCACCCATCGGTGCGGCAGGACGGCCGCACCGCCACTCCATCGCTGACCCCGGCCGGTTCTTCGTCCCACACACGTCACGCTCCCATGGACGCGCAGGTCGCGCTCCTCATGGAGAACGAGCTCCTGCGCTACCGCTCGGTCGATGACCTCTACGAGGACTGGCTCGACCGCGTCGCCGAGCTCATTCGCGCCGCAGGGGGCTCCCCGACACCGTCTCACTCTCTGCCTCGCCCTCCGCCCGCCACGGGCGATGTGGCTCATGGAGCGCCTCCACCACCTCTGCCCCAAGACTGTGCCTTGGCACCAAGGTGCGCGGCCCCACAGCGCGATCCACCACACCCGGTGCCGGCGCGTGAAGAGAGAAGCTGCCAAGAGGTTCCTCGGCCACGAGAAGCCCAGACCGCGTGCTACCTGCAGTGGCGGCGCGCGGGCCTCATCAAGACCAAGCTCCACCTCCAAGACGGGCCCCGGCGACCACGGCCGGTTGCCGCGCCTTCACCCTCGAGCTGCGTAGCGTCGCCTGGCCGGGCAAGTTCAAGCCGGATCTGCCTCATCGCTACGACGGCACCCTCGACCCCGCGGAGTTCCTGCAGCTCTATGAGCTGAGCATCGAAGCGGCCAACAGCGATGAGAAAGTCATGGCGAACTGGTTTCCTATGGCTCTCAAGGATGGTGCCCGCTCCTGGCTCCTGAACCTACCGCAAGGCTCGATCTCCTCCTAGGACGAGATGCGCGACCGCTTCGTCGCCAACTTCCAGGGCACCCGAGACCGCCCGCCGGCCGCGGGCGACCTGCGCCACATCAAGCAACAACCCGGAGAGACCCTCCAGAAGTACATCCAGTGCTTCGACAACACCCGCCTCAAGATCCCCAAGGTGGCGGATGAGGCCATCATCTCCGTGTTCTCCGATGGCCTCCGCGACATCAAGATGAAGGAAGAGCTCGCTATCCACGAGGAGCTGTGCACATCTCAGGAGCTGTTCAACCTTGCAACCAAGTGCGCAAGAGCTGAGGAGGGCCGCCTCTCCCTCTTTGAGCTGCCGGCTGCGGGCGCAGAGGAGAAGAAGGCCAAGGCCAAGAACGTGAAGCGCAAGGAAGCAGCTGTGCTCGCAGTGGAGCCCGACACCAAGCGAGGCAGAGATCAGCCCGAGTCATCCAAGAACAGGCGGCCGTTCTGCGCCTTCCACAACCTGAGCACCCGCAACACCGGTGACTGTCAAGAGCTCAGAGCCATTCGCGAAGAACGCTACGGTCGACGCCCCGAACGCAGCGACCGGGGCTACAGCCGAGGAGGAGGACGCGGTGGCGGACGCTGGGACGACCGTGGCCCGCGCCAGGAGTGGCCCGACCGTCCTCGTGAGGACCGCTGGCAGGATCATCCTCGCAAGGGCGCCCGGAGAGACTAGCCTCACGAGGACCGTCCTCAGGGCAACGCCGGTCTTCCCCCGCTGCCGCCACCACCAAGAAGGAACGACGACCACCATCAAGATGAGGGGGCTGGGGGCTTCCAGGAGCCGCGTGCTATCGCCTGCATCTTGGGCGGATGTAGCGACCCGACCTCAGACGGTCAAGTCTCTGTGCTTAAGTGTCATCCCTGGATCGGTATGCTGACACACACAGTACTCGAGGATTTATAACAGAGGTAAATCACATGTATAAAGTAACGTAAATACTATTACCTCAATCCAAATAGCGGAAGTAACAACAAGGTTGTGGATTCCCATCAACACCAACGGCAAAGTTGAGTGTAGAAATCGTAACCCTAACGTATCACTTACTTGTCGTAAGATTCCTGCAACATGAGATGTTGCAGCCACAAAGGGTCAGTACATTGAATGTACTGGCAAATTCACACCAGAGGATAATGATGAATAATGGCTATCACTACATGCATATTTGGCTGGTGGAAAAGCTCTATGGTTATAATGTTTTTGCGAAAAGCCAATTTTTCCCTATTGCAAAGGAATATAATTTATTTATCTACAAAGTTGGTTGAAAATATTGAGAAGATTCCTCCAACTCAATCCCAAATTAACATCAATAACCCAACAAATTATTTTAAGTAACGTGATGAGATCAATATGATAATCCAAGAACCAGATACTCAAGATGTCCATAACCGGGGACACGGCTAACCATGATTAGTTTGTACACTTTGCAGAGGTTTGTGCACTTTTCCCCACAAGACTCGATCGCCTCCGTTGAATTTCTCGCACTACATGGTGTTTGAGAAACGGATGACCGAGACACAGTCTTTCAGAAACATTAACTCTCTACTCCGGGCAGACCATACCAAACCTACAACCCACTACCTGCTGATCTACCTCTTCGAGAGCTTTACGTAACTTACTCAACTATGCTAGAGCCCATAATAGCTTGTGGCTGCACACGGAAGTTTCTAGCATAAATAATCTTATGATCCCTTTGAGCCTGGGTCGCGGTCCATAGGAAGATCACACGGGTACTCCGGGATTTCCAAAAATACAGGCAACACTGGGTACTCCAGGTGCCTCAATCCACCCAGATGAGTATTTAAGTTGCCACCTTAAGTTAAACCATTAATTAACAATCTCACATCTGTCATGGATTTCACTCACCCAAACCACGTCTACGAGTATAGCATAGCAGTATAAGCAATTCATATAAGTAACTCCCAAGGGTTTGAATGTAACAGGGCAATAGGTTCTACCTCATCAGCTACTTCCCAACCCACATGTTAATGACATCCTAACCATGCAATGTTTGAAGATTGGAACTAATGCATAAAAACTGGGTGATAAAGAGGTATGATCAAAGTGTGAACTTGCCTGTACTATTGATGAAGATGATTCGCACTCAAAACTCTTGATAGTTCTACTCGTCATACTCCTTTCAATCTATCGTGAGCAAGCAGTAGTAACCACACATAAGCAATCATTTAGAAGATCGGGAAGAACGAAGAAGACAGTTCGGAAAACATCAAAACCAAGAAAATAACTCTTGCAACATAAAACAATTTCTAACAGTACCAAAATTATGGGAATTTGGCCTTATCAGAAAGTTTAGGTCAAGAGCTTCGATTTGCAAAAAATATCAACTAAATCGGAGTTACGAAACTCAAGTTATGATCAAACGAAGTTCAAATTCAAATCTGATCTAATTTCAAATTTTAAACTTCCAAAAACATGTTTGAGTTGGATTACTGGATAGAGGAGATCGTAACGAAGAAGTGGGCGTTGGTTTCATCTAATTTGGATGAACGAGTAAAAGTTATGGTTATTTGAAAAATCAGGGCCAAGTTGTTTTACGAAACAAAAAATAGCTACGGTTAAGGTCTAACGTATAAATATGTAGACTAATTGATAATCTAATTATTCTATCATATTAGTCCAGAAATAATAAACTACGGAAGTATAAGAAGAAAAAAAACAAAGAAAGATACCTTTATAAGGCAGAGAAAAGACGACTTTGAAGAGAAGAGACAATTTCCAGAGGTCGTGCCGGAGAGAAGAAATATATTTTTCTTAAATGAATCTAGTCAAACCAAAATATTGATTTAACCAGAATCAGATGATTTTCGGAGGCTCTATGGGTCTATATTTATTGATGAAAAAGAGGCTTAGTGGTCAAAGGCTAGGCAATGTGGGACTAAACGTAGACGAAAATATACGAAACAGAGAAAAAAAGAGGCGGATGGGCCTAAATGCCTTCGGCCGGCCCCGCGCGCACGCTGCGGCTGCAGTTTTTTTTAAACAAAATTCGGCCTAAAAAATGAAAAGGCTGGCTAGGCCTGGCCCATTAAGAGAGAAAAAAATAATGGGGCGCCAGAAGCTGCTGTATTGCGCATGTAGGCGATAAATAAATATGGGCCGCACGTACAGTTTTTTTAAATAGAAATAGAAGGAAAACCGAATAATGAAAAAAATAAAGTAAAATTTAATATAGTCATATTATATATCGAAATTTTCAGAAAAAGATTTTCTACAACCTGAACATTTTTCTAATGTCAAATAAAATCCACAAAATTTTGAATAAATTAAACAGTGCTACTGGTGCAATAAAAACTCACTAAAATCATTTTAAAAACACCAAAATGATTTCAAATTAATTTTTCTCCAATTTTGTATTGCAGGGAATCATGTTACCCTATTTTCCATATATTTTATTTTTGGAGAAAAATAATTTAAATAAAATCCAAATAACTCCTAATTGAAAATAATTTCCAATAGGACTTTAAATTTGATCTTTGAAACTCCCAACTCATATTTCATATAATTTGAAGAAGTCATTTTATCTTCTCTCATGAAAGTCATTGAGTTGCATAAAGTTTCATAATTGGAAATATTTTCCCAAATGAAATTCAAATATTTTCAAACACCCCATTTAATTTAAATAAATGGAAGAAGTCATGTCATCTTCTCTCCAGGGTTTTGTGTTTGAAAAGGATTTGAATTCATGGAGATCATAAAAGCAAGATGAAAGTTTGGGAAAGTCCTTTTATTCCCTCTCATTTAACTTTCAAAAGTTTCGAATTTCACTCACTTTCAATCAATCAATCACACAACAACCAAACAATCAATCAAATATATCTATTTATTATAACATTCCAAAATTTAGAATTTTGGGATGTTACAAACCTACCACCCTTAAAAGGAATCTCGTCCTCGAGATTCGGAGAGGCTAGAAAGAAGTGGGTTAGGTTTGGGGGTCTTCTCAAAATCCACCGATCGTCTTCGGGGTCTGGGGTGCTACCACCCTTAGAATCATTGTTAAGGTCCCATCAATACTCATATACTCCATCCTTATTCTTGACGGGGCCGGTCTTCTCAAATCTTCAGGATAATTCATTATCTGGGCTCTTCCGGTAGTGGCATAACCTTTACCACAATTATTCTGTCCTTTCATCTTGGTAAGGTTCTTCCATGACTGGGTCTTCTTTTAGCTGACGGGTCTAGCGCCAAAACTAAACAACTATCGACATCTCATGGTGGTCATCCATTTATGGTTTCTCCTGCAGGAAATGGGTCTGGGTTGATCCTCACCGTATAACCTACGGTTGGCAAAAGCTGCCTTGTACAAGGAAAAAATTGCTATACCATTCTAAGGTTTAAACACGGTTTAATATCGTCTTCTCTCTATTATTGGCAAGTCACTCAGATTTACCATCCCGTATAGCAAGGCGAATAATAAGAGTAAGTCGGTATGGTGACCAATCCATCCCGCACCCAAATCATTACCTTGTATATGGTTTAGCAAATATCGCATTCTAACACTCGGTCATCCTCACCAGCATTGCAGAATTTCTCTTCTCGACGAACCAAGTTCAGATAAATCCATCGATTCTGCAAGCCAAACAAACATCTATCGTTCCTTCACAACTCTCAGGTTTTGCGTAAACTCCTATAAAATCATCGGTTGATAAAGTCGCAACTCCTTCCAGGGTTTTTCATTCAGCAAGAGGGTGTTTGCCTCTTGGCAGGTCCTGGGGCCTGTGGGTTATGGCCCATCTCATCACTTGAAATCCTTGAACTCATCCTCGGGGCAACTAGTCATTATTCCAACATCCAGCTTCCAGCTTCCTAGCATACTTAAAATCCATCCAATTGTATTGTCTCCCTTCCTTCTATTTGTACAAGACTAAGACGTGATTACTCAAACTCATCATGGAGTTATAATCGTTCCATAATACCAACATCATACCTCCTTTATATCCAATAGTAATTCATCTCTTCATCCTCGTGGGTTATCCCACATACCGAGATATAAACTTATACTTATGGAGTCCATACTCCACTTCGTGGAACATCATTATCCTTTCCAGGGTCAAGCGTCCTTACAGGGGAATATTGGCCATCTCTGCATGGCACTTCTTCAACTGGGAAACGTGAAACACATCATGAACTCCTGACAGTCCTTCGGGTGACTCCAACTTGTTGGCCACTTCTCCCATACGCTCCAAAACTCGGTATGGTCCTACAAATCTCGGGGCTAACTTTCCCTTAACTCCAATTTGTTTAACTCCTCGCAGAGGGGACACACGAAGACATGCTCTATCTCCAATTTCATAGACTACCTCCTTGCATTTTTTAGTCTGCATAACTCTTCTGCCTGGACTGAGCTACCTCCAGTCTATCTCGAATCAACTTAACATTCTCTTCTGACTCCTTGATCACATTTGGTCCAAACAACTGACGGTCTCCAACTTTATCCTACATACTCTTGGGGTATCACACATATCGAGACAAAACTCGTATTCATTTTGTCCGAAATCCACTCAGTGGAGTATCCTTATCTTTTCCAGGGGTCAACGGTTCTTACAGGGTACTCCCACCCTTAAAATGCACAAATCTTCCATAGACCATATTTCTCATATCCTCAAAATGGCCAAAATTCTTCTTCATAGAGTAACAACTCATAAATCCATATCAGTACCAACGATGCTAACTTTATTCATTCTCAAATGATCACAATCTCTCACTTTTCCATTACATGTCTCAACTCAACACCTCAATATAAAAGAAAATGTTCTCACTTCTGCTACTCCATTTCTTTTGTTGCAAACTCAACTATCTAGCACAAGTTTCCTTCTCCTTGGGGCATTCTCTGGCAAAGTGCCCTGCTCCATTACAACTAAAACATATTACTTCTGACAAGTATCGAGGTTTCCTTTTTGGGCAACTGTTGAGGTAGTGCCCTGACTCATTGCACCTGTAATAGGTGATATGGCTCAGGTCCTTCCTAGTATCCAATCTACCTCTCTTCCTGGACTTTTCTGTTCCAATCATGGATTCTATTTCTCATGGGTCATACTCTACTTCCTCCGTCGGGAATTCTACTAGATCCCCATTCATACAATTCTGGGAGATGTGTCCTTCTTCTCCACATGAATAGCAAGACTTAGTGCAGGGTTTACTCGGGTCCTCTTTAGGTGTGTCCTCCACATCTTCCTTCATCACGTGTTCTTCTAAAATTTCCATAAGGGCTCCCTTCTTTACTTCTTTCTTCTGTTGTACGGTTCTTCGTACCATGGGGTAAATGTGACACGGAGTAGGATAGTGGGTAATCCCTTCACACAAGAAACATAATCTGCCTAGTTGGGCATTCTTCAACTGGGTGACTTCCTTCACAATTAGGGCATTCATCCTTGTGTTCTTTATGGGTGTGTCCTATTTCTCCACAAATCTTGCATGCACAAGGTTTCCTCATATCCTTTCCATAAGGCTTCAACTTCTGGGACACAAGGTGAGATCTTTGCAGAGTCAAATTTAATTCTCTCCAAGTGGTTACTCCTTGTCATCCATTCATGGTTTGGTATATCCTCCACCAAGTAGCAGCACCTCTTTCAAAGCACTGAAGAGCATGATGGGTCATATCATTTCCAACTATAGGATTATTCTCCATGTGATCCTCCATGTTCTGAATCCATCGATCTGTCTCCAATTGACTCATCGGTCTAGAAAATACAAGCTCATCTGCATTCATCCTTTATTGGGTCCAAGGGTTTTGGGGTGAGATGAGAGACAGGGAGAGGGATGCACACAATACAAAAATGGTTTTGAAAAGACAGATTTTTATCTGTGCCTGTCAAAAAAAACATCAAACAAATGACAGCTCACAAACATCGCATCTAGTGTAGGCATATAACGGGGGTTTGGTCTTCTAGAGGTTAATAAATCTTCAAGGTCGTCTAACTCTTCAAGTCTTGTTCATGCCTCCAATGGCTTCTTCCGATCATGCTTGTCTTTCTCAAATCCTTTGGCCAGATCATTTCTGTTGTCGCAAAGTCTATCGTGACGTCCTTCAATATTTTTGGAGTTTCGTTCCAAACTTCTGGGTTTCATCAACCTCGATATGAGCCATGTCCTACTGTCCTTCAGTTCCTGACAAATCTCCGGTATCTCGAGGTTGTAGCTCCTCCAGCTTGGCTACTTTCAGCTTCTGGTTCCTGAGTTCTTCACGAAATGCTTCCTTGGCTAATACGGCTTCCTGGAGCTCCATCTTAAAATTCTTGATGTACTATTCCAGATTCTGGCGATACACCAGCTAAGGTTAAAACTTCATCTTACTGTTAGGTGCTCCATTAGCCTTCTACCATCCAATCCTTCCATGCATAAGCATGCTTAACTCAGCACGGTGATCATAGTATCAGTGGCGATGACATCACGGATAACCGTGTTTCTGCCCTTGTCATTGCCATGAGCTAACTTCCATAGTTGATATCTCCTTCCTTAGGGTTTTCTTGACAAAACTTTGAGGTTTTTAACTCTCCATGCTCGGTCTTTCTTTGATACACCTTGATCTCAAGTATTGATGGCTTCCTTAGTCTGCCAAGTTCCATAAGGGGTGCCTTCCTAGGTCATACAAATCTGGAAATTCTACAGGGCCTTCAAATTCCCCTAATCTTCGGAGTCTTCAACCGTTGTAGTTTCCATTATCATAATGTATGGTAAAATCCTCTTTATTCTAAAGTGGTCTTAGTTGTCCGATATCTTGTGCTTCTTGGAGTGATCTCATCAGCTGAATCTTCGTGTGGTCAAAAGGGAAAAGGGTATGGTCTCACTAAAATGGAATATTTGAATAAGCTCAGAAGATAAGAGAGGAAAAGATCTTTTGGAAAATGAAGTTGTAGAGAAAAATCTTTCCTATGGGCTTGCCAATTTCTAGGGTCACGTCCTACAGTCAACATGTGCTCTGATACCATCTTGTAGTGACCCGACCTCAGACGGTCAAGTCTCTGTGCTTAAGTGTCATCCCTGGATCGGTATGCTGACACACACAGTACTCGAGGATTTATAACAGAGGTAAATCACATGTATAAAGTAACGTAAATACTATTACCTCAATCCAAATAGCGGAAGTAACAACAAGGTTGTGGATTCCCATCAACACCAACGGCAAAGTTGAGTGTAGAAATTGTAACCCTAACGTATCACTTACTCGTCGTAAGATTCCTGCAACATGAGACGTTGCAGCCATAAAGGGTCAGTACATTGAATGTACTGGCAAATTCACACCAGAGGATAATGATGAATAATGGCTATCACTGCATGCATATTTGGCTAGTGGAAAAGCTTTATGGTTATAATGTTTTTGTGAAAAGCCAATTTTTCCCTACTGCAAAGGAATATAATTTATTTGTCTACAAAGTTGGTTGAAAATATTGAGAAGGTTCCTCCAACTCAATCCCAAATTAACATCAATAACCCAACAAATTATTTTAAGTAACGTGATGAGATCAATATGATAATCCAAGAACCAGATACTCAAGATGTCCATAACCGGGGACACGGCTAACCATGATTAGTTTGTACACTCTGCAGAGGTTTGCGCACTTTTCCCCACAAGACTCGATCGCCTCCGTTGAATTTCTCGCACTACATGGTGTTTGAGAAACGGATGACCGAGACACAGTCTTTCAGAAACATTAACTCTCTACTCCGGGCAGACCATACCAAACCTACAACCCACTACCTGCTGATCTACCTCTTTGAGAGCTTTACGTAACTTACTCAACTATGCTAGAGCCCATAATAGCTTGTGGCTGCACACGGAAGTTTCTAGCATGAATAATCTTATGATCCCTTTGAGCCTGGGTGGCGGTCCATAGGAAGATCACACGGGTACTCCAGGATTTCCAAAAATACAGGCAACACTGGCACTCCATGTGCCTCAATCCACCCAGATGTGTATTTAAGTTGCCACCTTAAGTTAAGCCATTAATTAACAGTCTCACATCTGTCATGGATTTCACTCACCCAAAACACGTCTACGAGCATAGCATAGCAGTATAAGCAATTCGTATAAGTAACTCCCAAGGGTTTGAATGTAACAGGGCAATAGGTTCTACCTCATCAGCTACTTCCCAACCCACATGTTAATGACATCCTAACCATGCAATGTTTGAAGATTGGAACTAATGCATAAAACTGGGTGATAAAGGGGTATGATCAAAGTGTGAACTTTCCTGTACTGTTGATGAAGATGATTCGCACTCAAAACTCTTGATAGTTCTACTCGTCATACTCCGTTCAATCTATCGTGAGCAAGCAGTAGTAACCACACATAAGCAATCACTCAGAAGATCGGGAAGAACGAAGAAGACAGTTCGGAAAACATCAAAACCAAGCAAATAACTCTTGCAACATAAAACAATTTCTAACAGTACCAAAATTATGTGAATTTGGCCTTATCAGAAAGTTTAGGTCAAGAGCTTCGATTTGCAAAAAATATCAACTAAATCGAAGTTACGAAACTCAAGTTATGATCAAACGAAGTTCAAATTCAAATCTGATCTAATTTCAAATTTTAAACTTCCACAAACATGTTTGAGTTGGATTACTGGATATAGGAGATCGTAACGAAGAAGTGGGCGTTGGTTTCATCTAATTTGGATGAACGAGTAAAAAGTTATGGTTATTTGAAAAATCAAGGCCAAATTGTTTTACGAAAGAAAAAATAGCTACGGTTAAGGTCTAACGTATATATACGTAGACTAATTGATAAGCTAATTATTCTATCATATTAGTCTAGAAATAATAAACTACGAAAGTATAAGAAGAAGAAAAACAAAGAAAGATACCTTCGTAAGGCAGAGAAAAGACGACTTTGAAGAGAAGAGACAATTTCCAGAGGTCGCGTCGGAGAGAAGAAATATCTTTTTCTTAAATGAATCTTGTCAAACCAAAATATTGATTTAACCAGAATCGGATGATTTTTGGAGGCTCTATGGGTCTATATTTATTGGTGGGAAAGAGGCTTAGGGGTCAAAGGCTAGGCAATGTGGGACTAAACGTAGACGAAAATATACGAAACAGAGAAGAAAAGAGGCGGATGGGCCTAAAGGCCTTCGGCCGGCCGCGCGCGCACGCTGCGGTTGCAGTTTATTTTAAACAAAATTCGGCCTAAAAATGAAAAGGCTGGCTAGGCCTGGCCCATTAAGAGGGAAAAAAACAATGGGGCACCAGAAGCTACTATATTGCGCATGTAGGCGATAAATAAATATGGGCCGCACGTACAGTTTTTCTAAATAGAAATAGAAGGAAAACTGAATAAAGAAAAAATAAAGTAAAATTTAATATAGTCATATTATATATCGAAATTTTCAGAAAAAGATTTTCTACAACCTAATTATTTTTCTAATGTCAAATAAAATCCACAAAATTTTGAATAAATTAAACAATGCTACTGGTGCAATAAAAACTCACTAAAATCATTTTAAAAACACCAAAATGATTTCAAATTAATTTTTCTCCAATTTTTTACTGTAGGGAATCATGTTACCCTATTTTCCATATATTTTATTTTTGGAGAAAAATAATTTGAAAAAAATCCAAATAACTCCAAATTGAAAATAATTTCCAATAGGACTTTAAATTTGATCTTTGAAACTCCCAACTCATATTTCATATAATTTGAAGAAGTCATTTTATCTTCTCTCGTGAAAGTCATTGAGTTGCATAAAGTTTAAGAATTGGAAATATTTTCCCAATGAAATTCAAATTTTTTCAAACACCCCATTTCATTTAAACAAATGGAAGAAGTCATGTCATCTTCTCTCCAGGGTTTTGTGTTTGAAAAGGATTGAATTCATGGAGATCATAAAAGCAAGATGAAAGTTTGGGAAAGTCCTTTTATTCCCTCTCATTTAACTTTCAAAAGTTTCGAATTTCACTCATTTTCAGTCAATCAATCACATAACAACCAAACAATCAATCAAATATATCTATTTATTATAACATTCCAAAATTTAGAATTTTGGGATGTTACAGCGGAGCACAGGCCCCAGCCTCAGAGCGCATCTTCAAACAGTTTGCTCGTGAAGTGAATGCAGTCCTCCCCAAGCTTGAAGCCACGCGCCCGCTCAGGTGGTCCCAATGCGCCAGCACCTTCAACTCGGCAGATCAGCTCAAGTGCGTGGCTACCGCTGACGCCCTCCCGATGCTGTGCTCCCCAGTCATCAGGAATGTGCAAGTTACCAAGACCCTCATCGACGGCGGCGCAGGGCTCAAGTTCCATATGACCAGCTTCAGCCTACCAAGCCTTTCTCAGGAGTGACCGACGGTTCCACCACGCCGATAGGGCAGGTCGGCCCCCCTGTCACCTTCAGGGAATGCAAGAACTACCGCACCGAGCTCATCGACTTCGACATCGCACACATCCGCTTTCCATACAACGCCATCCTCGGGTATCCAGCCCTGGACAAATTCATGGCCGTCACCCACCACGGCTACAACATCCTCAAGATGTCGGGAAGTGGCGAAATCATCATGGTCCCATGTGAAGAGAGAGATGCAGTGTGCTCCCTCGAGCGCGCCTTCCAAGCTGCAGCAATCGACGACCCCGACAGCAAAAGTGAAGGCCCTCCAGAGGCCATCCCCAAGAAGAAGAAGCTGCGCCGAGCCGGACCTCAGGAGGGTGGCGTCGCGGCTGGAACCTCGTCAGGATCAGCGCCCGCCCCAGAGGCGCCTCCCTCCATCGCATAGGAAAGCGCGCTCGGCGCCCTCCTCGGGCAGGGCTCGGGGGCTCTCTTCTGGAGGGCCTCAGACCTTTCCAACATCACGAGGGAGGCCCTTGGGCACCACTTCGAGGCGTGCTTCGCGGCACGTTTCCCTCAGGAGAACACAGGGCAGGGAGCGCCCACCGCTCAGGTGTTCATCACCAAGACCACTCAAGAATTGCAAGATGCAAGGGCCATGCGCGGCGACCGCCGATCACAAGGCGTGACTCCCCATCCAGGCGAGGATGCTGGGCTGCGCGTCTGCATCAACGTTCCAGGGCTCAACAGGGCCGCATCTCAGGAGCTCTTCTGGCCTTCGCGCGTGGGACGCTGCGAGGGTCCACCGAACATCTACGTCCGCATGCCCTTTGACCTGCCGAGCGTGTCGTCAGCCTATCAGCGCAACATGCAGCGTATCCTGGCAGCTCAGGAGGCCAGGCATCATGCCGTCTTGGCGGAGATGGAGATGGTCCTCAGGGAACCACCCGAGACCCCAGAGCCTCCCGAGGCTCAGGGCCCCGGTGGATCATGAGGAGCTACCCCTTCGTTGCACGCCTTCAGCTTCCTCAACTCTCCTTCGTCAACAGAACCAATTGACATTTTCCAAGTTCGTTTAGCTGGGAGCGCCCCTCGGGTTGCATTATTCCCAGGCCGCGTGGGTCCTCCCTGTGGTGTGTATCATTTTCTTATGTTTTTAGCTTACCTTGCTGGGGGCGCCCTCGGCCTGCATCATCCCCAAGCCGCTCGGGCCTGAACCAGCGGCATGTATCTTTTCGCATTTAACCAAGCTGATTCACCTTCCATGCTTAATCCGCCCAATTACCACCTGCTCGATCATCGCTCCCCATGGGGCCTCCTCACACTGGCACGGCGCTGGTCCACGGGTCCGTCCCTGCCATGTCGACAAACCTGAGCGGTCGAGCTCTGGCTCGCGGCACGCCCCGCGCACGTCACCTTATCAGGCCCTCAGTACCTTCATCTCCTCATGGAGAAACAGCGGCAGGCTGGCAACCATAGCGAAACAACCATGTTTCTCCTTGTGCAGGCTTGCAGGGATATCATGATGATAGCACCAGGCGGCACCGCGGCTCCCACCTCTTCCAAGTAGTCCGCTTGCACGTTAAAAGGGGGGCTCCCGAGCATCGCGACTCAGGAGCTCTTACTGGCTCTCCAGCCCTCACCCCCTGGCCTTGACCACGGCATCGCGACCTGGCATACCAGCGGCGACTAAGCTCGCTCGAGAGCCGGGACCTGAGGACGTAGAGCACGAAGGAAAGCATTGGAAGGGAGGGGACCCGTACGGGCCTCATGTAGTTACGCTACGAATGGTGCGCGCAGGCCTAGCGCACCACAAGGAATCGACTCAGAATCAGCAAGATAAGTCTCGCGTTCAAATTGGCTAGTTGTTGGGGCCTAGGTGTTTGCGCTCGCCGCATCCCTGTTGCGGCCACGTCGCCTTCCTTTCTTGCCTTACCATGGCTGCTTGAGCACTAAAGGGGACCTCCTGAGCATCATGCCTCAGGGGCTCTTACTGGACCTCGGGCCGCTCACCTCCTGGCCTTGACCACGGCACGCGACCTGGCATACCAGCGAAGGCTGTAGCCTACCTGGGGACTGGGACCTGTTAGCGTAGAGCAACAAGCTACCGCGAGGTCGGAAAGGGGAGACCGATCCTTAGCAGGACATGCATGTCGCAGATTTTCATAATAAGGAAGATATACACAAAAAGGCATTACAGATCCTTACACGCCTCCGCGGGGCATTTCTTGATTCCTCGCAGGGAACAAAAGACGAGAACCTAGTAGAATCCTATATACACCCTCCCGTGGGGGGTGCCATCATCAACAGTGGGCCATGGGAGGCCGGTGCCGACCCCATCCAGATCAGCGGTGGTGGTGGCTGGACGCCGCGGCCCTGCTCCGAGCCCGGCGAGAGCTTGGGGGCACGTAGCTGTCATCGCTCGTCTTCGGAGTCTCGTAAAGCTCAGGAGAGTCGCTAGACTCCCAGGGGCTGCTGCTGTTGGAGTAGCCACGAGCGGAGCGCGCGTCAGCCTGGTGCTCCCCTACAGGGCAACACTCCAGGTGGCGGCCCTCCGCGTCGAAGACCTTGAAGAAGAGCGTGGAGGCGCCGTCGTACTCAAAGTGGATCGCGAGGGTGCCCTCCGCATGGCAAACCCGCGCAACCTTGCCCCAGCCGCGGGTCATGAAGATCTTGCCGGCGGGGACCGCTTCGATCTGCTCTGGTCGCCGGAGCGTTGCAGTCGGCATGCTATAGCCAGAGCTCGAGAGGCCCCCTCGGCGGCATCGCGTCGGAGAAGAACCGTGGGAAGCGGATCCAAGAGCTTGGGGGCATCGGCACCCATAGCACAAGCTCGCGGAGGAATCCGCGGCGTGGATTCCAGGAGCAACAGCACACATCACCGTCGCGCGGCAACCACAGGCGCGGCACGGGCGATGCCACTCGTTGCTCTGCCCACCTGAGCCCTCGGCTCGGACGTACAAGGGGAGCGGGTACCCTGGAGGAGGCCGCTCGCACCAAGGCCTCGTCACTACCTGCATCGCCGCTTCGTCGCGACGATGGACCGACCTCTTCTTCGGCGGGAGCAGCCCCGGATCGTCGCGGGGGGCCTTTCCTTTCTCGTCCGCGGAAAACCTTCAGATGGGCGCCATTGTTGCAAGGAGAGGAGCAAGGAGGAAAGAAGCAAGCAAGTGAGGATGGAATGGGCGACGGGGGCTCTGCCCCCTCCCCATTTATAGCAAAATAAGGCCAACCGGCGCCCCCCACGACTACAAGTAATGATGGTTTTCCTTGCATGTCGCAGGGACTTGTCAAGTCGAGCAGTTGTCGAGGCAGCATGGGGAAGCGGAGACGCCCACGTCCAATCAACCGCCATGCGTCGACCGAGGCCATAGGCTTTTGCGGCCCGCGGCGCTCCGCACTTGACCTTTGGCTTCGCCTCGAAGCCAAGCCCGAGCGTGCCTTGGGCCCGGGGGCTACTGTCGGCGTTTTGGGAACGGGGGTCCCCAGACTTGCCTGCCTGCGGCCCACGGCGTGGCTATGCTAGCAGGCCGTGCGACCCATCTTCATCGACAAGGGATTCAAGACCCTCACGAGGGGCCAAGCCTCGCGGGGCGGACGACGCAAGACCTCCTCCGGAGCGGCCTCTCTGGGCAGGCTCACAAGGAGCGGAGATATCAAGGTGGGGCAAGCCTCGCGAGGCTCACGTGACATGGGCCATGACGATCGACACCCGGCGGGCGCCAGCGCGCGCAGCGTCCTTGTTTCCTCTTTGGTGCTAAGGAGGCAGGCACAAGCACGGAGTACCGAGGCATCAAGCAAAGGTTTCCATATCGGTGCAACGAGACCGAAGACCAGCCGGACGGTAAGGCGGAGGTCACCATGGAGCCAAAGACGGCGTCACCACCAGAACCTTTTGCAGGCGAAGACCACTTTTGTCAGGATAGCTTGTACTAGTTGTCCCCTTTCAAAATCGCCCACCATTGTTGGCTCCCTTCCCGCTCAATATTTGGGGAGAGGACCGGGGCCTATATAAGTAGAGCTAGCCACCACAGTAGGGGGCATCGAGTCCTCAGCCACACAAGTTCAACAGGCACAAGAGCACCTCAACCTTAGGAGGTTGTTCTCCCCCTTGTACTGTTCATCATCATCCCAAGAGGCAATCCACCACCACCACACTGGAGTAGGGTATTACACCACAACGGTGGCCCGAACCAGTATAAATCTCGTGTCTTTCTGTGTTGCGAGTTCGTCGAGTTCGTCCGTGATATCTTAGCGAGCTAGGGCGTAGATCGGTAGGAGGGAAAGAACTTCGCGCGCACCCCAGAGTTCGAACCTTAAGGGTTTTGCCGGAACCCCAGATCCGACATAAACTACTCACACATCATTGGAGAGGCTATGGTGTTGATGTAGAAGCCCTCTATGATCAATGCCCCCTCCGGCAGGATGTCGAAAAAGGCCCCAAGATGGGATCTCACGGGTACAGAAGGTTGCGGCAGTGGAATTAGGTTTTCGTGGTCGCTTCTGGTGGTTTGGGGGTATGTAGGTATATATAGGAGGAAGAAGTAGGTCGGTGGAGCCACGAGGGGCCCACGAGGGTGGAGGGCGCGCCCAGGGGGTAGGTGCGCCACCCTAACTCGTGGCTTCCTCGTCTGTTGCTTGACGTCCACTCCACATCCTCTGGATCACGTTTGTTCCGAAAATCACGTTCCCGGAGGTTTCATTCCGTTTGGACTCCGTTTGATATTCTTTTTCTGTGAAACACTGAAATAGGCAAAAAAACAGCAATTTGGGCTGGGCCTCCGGTTAATAGGTTAGTCCCAAAAAATATAAAAGTGTATAATAAAGCCCATTAAACATCCAAAACAGAATATAATATAGCATGGAACAATAAAATTTTGGGGATAATTAGATTTATGCCCCTAGTTGTGTCCCACTCGTCTGTTTTACCCCTAATTCCCAAAAGTCACCAGTTCTGTCCAAGTCACTTTGATCCCCTTATGCTTTTGCCCTTTGACCGTTTGACCGTCAGTTTGAAAACTTCATAACTAACTCATACAAAATAAAAAAATGCAAATAAGATACCAAAATGTTTAGAAAAACATCACCTATATGTCAGTGTCATTTGCATTCATGAAAAAAGTGTTGGAAAGTGCACATCCGAGTTTTAGCTCTTTTGATACCATAATGAATAGTAAACTCTAAAAAAATTCAAAAAAATGCAAAAAATATGGTGGCAAAGAACGACAAGTCTTCTAAGTGCTTGCCAAGTTTCATTAGGGAATGACATTCCTGGAAGTCGTGGCAAAAAATAATCTATTTTGGAGTGCTGATTGTTTTTTTGCCGCGACACCCACGAATGTTATTCCCTGATGAAACTTGGCAGACACTTAAAACATTTGTCATTCTTTGCCACCAAATTATTTTTGAAGTTTTTTGAACTTTTTTAGATTTTACTATTCATGGTGGTAGCATAAGAGCTAAAACTCGGATGGGCACTTTCCAACACTTTTTTCATGGATGCAAATGACACTGACATATAGGTGATGATTTTCTGAACATTTTGGTATCTTTTTTGCGTTTTTCTGATTTAGTATGAATTAGTTATGAAGTTTTCAAACTGACGGTCAAACGGTCAAAGGGCAAAAGCATAAGAGGAGCAAAGTGATTTGGACAGAACCGGTGACTTTTGGGAATTAGGGGTAAAACAGACGAGTGGGACACAACTAGGGGCATAAATCTAATTATCCCTAAAAAATTATAGATACGTTGGAGACGTATCAGCCTCCAGATAGGTCGCACCCTCATCTCAAATCACTTTATTTAGGCGTCAGTTGTCTGAATTTTTATTCTAGGCCAATCAATTCCCAATGGGAAGCAGCACCCCTTGAGGCGGCGGAGCTCCTAGGCTGCCGGTTGGCTGGTGTCTAACATAAGGGTGCGGGGCTGCAAGTTCGCCGCGGAAGCAGTGCTTAGACGGCTATCTTAGAGTTGCGTGGGTTGAAGGTACTGTCACCGCCGGATCTGGATGACGGGGAGTCTTTGTGGATTGGCCCAGGGGCAGCGCAACCACGGCAGTGCGGTGGGGCAGGGAGCGGGGTTTTGGCCGGGGCCACGGACGACGGAGGCAGGCTGCTCTGCCGCTGGTCGCTGGCTCTTCGGGGAAGATCCTAACAGTGTCAGCCGGGAGGCACAAGACGACCATCAAGCCATCCGGCGTAGATCGGACAGTACCAAAATAAAATAAAATAGTGTGACCCCAATTTAGTCTTCAGTCAACAAACGTGTGACCATTCTCATACCAAAATCAAAGAGATGTGTCGTTCTTAACATTATGCGTTATCTACATATTCAGCCACACCGTCTTCCGACTCACCGCAGCTGCTCCAACAAGGGAAGCATACACCAGAAGGGAGCTATAGTCCCCACTCAACAGTTCCCTGCATCGAATGCGCGTGCCCGACATGGACAGCCACAACAACTGCAGGGCCATCGACAAGTCTGCACATGATGCTCACTCCTATGGATGGCGGCCAGATAGGTTGTACCCTCATCTTACTTGTGTGCAACATTTATGGCTTTGTTATTCATCTAAGCATGATAAATAGATTATCACATTTCACTATATATTCATGCTGATCTCTTACGGGTCTTGTTCAGGAGTTAACGTTGTTCCATAGTTCAGCTAAGATACTTGTTCTTTAGGTAACACTGTTCCATAGTTTTCATCCATCAGCTAATGCTGTCCCACAGGCTGGTGATTATAGTAGTATACCACTTCTAGTATTACCTATGTTGTTCTTTAATACTTTTGTGTGCCATCTAGTTAATCTCGAGTACAAACGATACATATTTTGTAGCTTTCATCCATGTTCTCCCTTTAGTTTTTGAGACATGTTGCTACTAGTTAACCCCAGTCCTACTATTTATGTCGTCTCCTACAGGCACTCATTACATAAATCTAACTACTAGTTGTCTTCCATGCATGTCAGATATAATTGTACACACTGATATATCCACAAGAACCTCACGGAGCAATCTAAAGGCCAATAAACTTGATGCTAATGATACCCAATATGATGGAACATGTAAAGGCAGTTCTTCAGAAGACTTGCAGAAAGATGTTGAATCCTCTTCACCCCACAAGGTCCTTGCTCTAACTTGGCCCGTGATATGGGTACAACATGCATATAATGTCCTGGAGTGTATCTACTCTATTGCAATGCCATGTGCTTAGCATGCTGATCATGCATGTAAACTTGTCATGCCTTCCTGTTTTTTAGTACCTATTCCATTCATGATAACATGTTTTCAAATTCAAGTACTGTCATTCTACTCTATCGCAATGCCATCTACTTAATTTGGACATCATGCTTCTGAATATCTTATGCATTGTTATTCATCAGTATGTACTTCGTCTGTCTACCATACCATGTTTTTTACATTGAAGTGTTGTTCTAGCGCTCTGTTGCAATGCCATCTTAGTTTCCCAATCATACACGTGTATGTTGCCTTAGTTTTTTCTGTACGTATTCTGCTAGAATACAGCTTTACATTCAACTAGTATTTTTTACTGTGTTTCCTGTCGTATCCCTAGCTCTTACACCATACTCCCTCCGTCCGGATTACATGTTGCCAAAATGGATAAAAAAGGATGTATCTAGAACTTAAATATGCCTAGACCCATCCATTTTTTCCGGATGGAGGGAATACATGTCAATATGTCATGCCTTTCTATTCTTCAGTACCTATTCCATCTCTCTGTTGTATCATGTTTTATAACTGAAGCACCATTCTTCTATACAAGGCATGCAAGGGGAAGAAGACTATGTTAGAATCTGAAGGGTTACAAACCAGGTCTTTGCAAAAGATCCAATTGCCAGGAGATAATAAACCAACTCCAGTTTTTATAGATACTGCTCCAGCACAGAGAACCCAACTCCTACTGATAATAAGCAGATTCCAGTGGCGAAAGAACTAGTCCGCTCCAGTCCAGCAAAAATATGTCAACTCCATTGTAAGAAGCGTGTGCATATCCTTGCATCATGAAATTTTATAGCATGTTGATCATATTTTCTACATGTTTCTTACCCATCTCTCTTTTAGAAAATAAGCTTAACAGATAGAAGAATTTCTGCCACTGGTATCGTCTGTGAGGAAAGATCCTTGCAGGAATTCTTTGTGCTCCAATGCAGATGTAAGTACCTGTTGTATATCACTATATTTTTACATCAGCATGTATTTTATTAATCGGCGTGAATCCAACTTTTATCTGATCTAAATTTAGTTGTAGCAAAATGTACGATTAAAGGCCACAATGTTGATTTTTGTAAGGAAAATTGCCTGGTAGTTTTGCATCCTGAGTTGCATGAGTGTACTATCTCATATCAGTGGGTTTGATTACTTTGGTTCTGCAATGGGTCTTTAGTGTTTTTTTACTATGTTATCATGTCGTATTCCTAGCTCTTACATCATACTCCCTCCGTCCGGATTACATGTCGCAGAAATGGATAAAACTGGATGTATCTAGAACTGAAATACGCCTAGACCCATCCATTTATTTCTGGATGGAGGGAATACATGTCAATATGTCATGCCTTTCTATTCTTCAGTACCTATTCCATCTCTGCTATAGCATGTTTTATAATTGAAGCACCATTCTTCTATATAAGGCATGCAAGGGGAAGACGACTATGTTAGAATCTGAAGGGTTACAAACCAGGTCTTTGCAAAAGATCCAACCGTGAGGAGATAATAAACCAACTCCATTTTTCATAGATACTGCTCCAGCATAAAGAAACCCAACTCCCACTAAGAATAAGCAGATTCCAGTGGCTAAAGAACTAGTCCGCTCCAGTCCAGCAAAAGAATGTCAACTCCATTCTAAGAAGCGTGTGCATATCCTCGCATCATGAAATTTTATAGCATTCTGATCATATTTTCTACATGTTTCTTACCCATCTCTCTTTTAGAAAATAAGGTTAAATGATAGAAGACTTCCTTCATTGGGATTGTATTCGAGGAAAATATCTTGCGGGAATTATCTATGCTCTAGTGTTGATGTAAGTACCTGTTGTATATCACTATATTTTTACATCAGCATGTATTTTGTTAATCGGCGTGAATCCAACCTTTATCTGATCTAAAATTAGTTGTAGCAAAATGTTAAAGGCGCCAATGTTGATTTTTGTAAGGAAAACTGCCTTGTAGTTTTGCATACTGAGCTGCATTAGTGTACTATCTCATATCACGCACATTACTGGATTGTAGTGCTGCTCTGGTTGCCCATTCATTCATTATGTCAATTGCTTTCGTATTATCTTACCTGGCTGATGATAGCTGTGCCATATTGTGCTAATTTGGTGTTGGCTAGTTG
This sequence comes from Triticum urartu, assembly GCF_003073215.2. Classification (NCBI taxonomy): domain Eukaryota; kingdom Viridiplantae; phylum Streptophyta; class Magnoliopsida; order Poales; family Poaceae; genus Triticum; species Triticum urartu. Next base: position 386,905,104 of record NC_053026.1, on the reverse strand, counting down.
CCCAAATGTTCATTGTGCCAATGTTGCTTTCCTATTATCTGACTTGGCCAATGATAGCAATGCTAGTGTCTTAATTTGGTGCAGGCTGCTGAAGATAAGAAGACAAACTCTGAAAACAGCAAGGCAACCCCATTGTTTCTTTCCAATAAATCTAGGCCAGGTAATATGGCAATAACTCATGATTAATCTGTTTGGTTCCCCTCCTAATTTATGTTATGATGCAGTGGTCGAGACACTCTCCACTATCAATAATACAAGCCTGCCAAAATCGCCATCTGAATCTGTTCAGTATCCTCTGTCTCGAATGCAACAGAAAAATGCATGTTTGTGAACCAATTAATGGCTGAAGGAATGATAGAAATGGTGGAGGAATCAAAGGTGCAGAGTCATCCGACACAACAACTGGTCAATGTTTCCAGAGACAGTGTAGCAAAGCAGCAAGAACTTTCCCACATGCTTATGGGCGTCATCCATGTTGAGGTTGTAGATTGTGATGTTGTAGATCATTAGGTTCTGTTCATTTATTTGCACTGGCATCAATCTTTGATTGCCCAGTGGATGTAATTTCCTGTAATATATGCTGGATGTGCAACGTTTTTCCCTGTATGCCGTACCTTTGCTTGATCAGTTCTGGTCCTGTGCATAATTGCTCGTCGTAATGGGCTCAAATTATCTAATTTGGCCTAAAGACATGTACGAACTTTAGTGGGCCTATTAAGTTAATGGGCCGTTACCAAGCGAAAAGTTAATGGTTGGCCCTCTTAACTCCTGGGTCGTAACAGGCCGACATCGAAGCGGGCAACAGGTGGGCCCAATTGATCTCACGGGCCGTTAACATGCCGTTACTAAGTTCGGGCTACATATGGGCCAACTATATTGTGGGCCTTTAGCAGGCCGAAAGAGACAGCGGGCTTGTACTGGACCATGAAGAGCATGGGCCGCTAAGAGGCCGAAAGTCAGGTCGTATTGTAAATGGCCCAACTATGATGTGGGCCTTTAGCAGGCCGAAAGTGAAACCGGGCTGGTATTGGACCATGAAGGGCATGGGCCGTTAAAAGGCCAAAACTCAGGTCCGACTACAAATGGCCCAACTCATTTATGGTCCGTTAACAGGCTGAAAGGCACACAGGTCCGGGAATTGGCCCAACACTTAAATGGGCCGCTAAAAGGCCAAAACTCAGGTCAAACTACAAATGGCCCAACAGATATATGGGCCATCAACAGGCTGAAAGACACACCGGGCCGGAAATTGGCCCAACACTTAATTGGGTCGCTTAAAGGCCGAAACTCAGGTCCGATTACAAATGGCCCAACTGATTTATGGACCATCAATAGGCTGAAAGACACACCGAGCCGGAAATTAGCCCAACATTTAAATGGGTCGCTAAAAGGCCAAAAGATGTACATCGTGAAAATTGGCCCATCCATTGAATGGGCCGTTAACAGGCCGAAATCTCATCGGGCCGATATTGAGCCCAACTATATAGCGGGCTGTTAACGGGCTTGAACTAACGATGGGCTGCAATGGTGTCATATCTTTAACGGGCCGTTGACGGGCTGAATTGGATATCTCGTATGGGCCGTGGGCTTAAATGGACCTGACACAAGTAAGCCTTATATGGGACGGCCTGCTAATTTTTATTGGGTCGGCCTTTTTCACTGGAATGGGCCACTGTTGGGCCGTGTCACGTGTCCACCTATCATAGGCACCTCCTGTTCAATGAGTCGATGACATCTGTCCCAACGGTGAGGCAACACGTGTTAACTACGGCCAATGGTGATTTTACACATGGAAAATCCCCATTGGTCCGGGCTGTTAACGGGTTATCGGATCCAAAACCGGACCCGATAGCTTAACGGCGTTCCGTTACGGTGGATGCCACGTGTCGGTCACCCTTGATGAAAGCACTTTTGTGACACGCGATTTATCGTCATGGAAGTGGACACTTCCGTGATGATAATTTTGGTAATGTCATGGAACACTTGTACGACAACACAGGTATGACTATCTTGATTCTGTCATAAATTTGTCATGGATGTACATGCATGACAGAAAACATGACTTACTGTGACAAACACGTATCATCACGGAAGTGTATTTTTTGTAGTGTAGCTAGCTACAAAGAGAAGAGGATCGTGAAGGTGTTAAAGACGAACATAGATCATAATTCATTATAAAAAAGTGGATACGAATACTTGAAGAAGATAGCATAATGTAGAACATTGATTATAATTTGGGCTAATTTGTGGCTTTTGAAGCTCAGAGCTAAATACTTGTCATAATGTAGGGGGCGGGGCACTATACTTTGTGTGATAAACACGGTGTACTTATGGAACATGGTTTAGATTATGAATATATAGTTAGTACATTAAATGTACTATTATTTGGAATCAACATCAAGTGTATTCAAAAAATTGAAGTTGAGTTCATATAGTACACACAGTTCATATCTATCTCTATAGTAATCATGTAGTGTGTTGTTAAGGTAATACACGAATGATGGTTGAAGTTGGCAACAATTATGATTGTAGATTCTTATTGAAATAGAGAAACAAATTCAAATTCAGTTCGAATTGCAGCGGTAGTATGGACATTCGGAATGCACTAAAATGTTGGCATGAGTAGGTTACATGCATTATACAGCCAGCAAACAAATTTAATTGGACATAACATGGATCCATACTCCCTCGTTCCATCTATAGAGGACCTAATGTGTTTTTTAGACCGCCTTTGACTATTGACAAGATTAATAGTACATGACATGCACAATGTGAAAATTATATCGTTGAAAGCTCCTTTCACACACGAATTTAACGGTGTGCTTTGTGTAAGTTGCATGTCATACATTATTGCTCTAATATTTGTTTGGTCAAATTTAGCCTCGAGAAACGCATTAAGCCCTATATAGATGGAAGGAGGGAGTAGCTTTGAACAACATTTGTATAGTAAAACGGGACAAGACTCTCTCTTTGTGTGGTGTGAATAGTTTTTATTTTTTCATTGAGGGAAGTGCAAATTGATTTGGTATGTACAAGTACAAATATTACACGTTAGGCTTGTCCCTAAAATTCAACCTGCACCTTGTTATATCCCGAAAATTCAGATATCCTGCTCCCAAAACTGGCGCCTTCACAACCCGTGCCTTGCTATCCCGAAATTACAACGCGCGCGAAAACTCCCTCCAGCTGCCAAATCCCGACACGTGAAATCCCCCTTCTAACCCTGAGCCGAAAGGGGTGCTAGTTCAAATTGGTGGGGGTACTTTTGTAACACACCCTACATTTTGGACAAGCGCGTCCCTAAGTCATGGTTCCCCCCTCCCATCGCCTCCTTTTCGCCATTCGAAATATGGCCGCCATAACCTCTCCACTCCAACCACCAAACCCCACCCTCCTCCGTCCACCACCTCACCGCTGCCCAGCCGGAGCCTCTTCCCCAACGATGTCGTCCACCGCAACATCTCGACGTCCCTCATCCGCCTCCCCGGATGAGGATCCGTTGTCCATCCCGTCGTCCCACCGGTTCAGCCGCCCCGTCCTCCACCTCCAAGGAGCTGCTTCGATGATCGCCTCATCTATCGCGGCTGCTCCATCCCCACAGTGCCGCCTTAACCTGCTCCACCAGAACCACAGCATCCTCACCGACTCCTGGACGAGTCCTACTTGGCGCCACCAAAGAGATTGTACACTCATCGCATCGCACCTTCTCCTTAACTCGACCTCCCGGCGCTGACGGTGCTCCATCCCGCACCCCCATGGAGCGGCTACCTCAAAGCCGGCACCGCGGGCGACATCTCCACGGTGGCTCCCCCCAGTGCGAGGCCCCTTCGGCGGCGGCGGCCATACCAGCCGGATATGCTGCTGCTGCTCCGGCTGTCGCTCGGTCGCTCGCGCTGCTGCTGCTGTTCTGGTTGTCGCTCAGTCGCTCGCGCTGCTGCTGCTGCTCCGGCTCTTGCTCGCTCGCCCAACAACTGCTGCTCCGTCTCTTGCGCGCTCGCTCGCTCGCGCTGCTGCTGCTGCCCCGGCTGCTGCTCCGGCCAGCCCTCCGCCACCTCACCACTGCTCATACGCTCGCTCGTGTTGCTGCTCTCCCCCTCGCTTGTTCTGCTGCTCTGCTCCGATTTAGCTACACTTCAGTCGACTGAATCGACTTTTGGGTCAGTCGATTTTCTGGGGGTGGTGGGTCTCGCCGGAGTTAATGAAGAACCACCCACAGTGGGGAGGGGGGCTCACCGGAGAGGTACCCCACTATCTATCTTAGGGTTCTGGGTGGGGTGCTGTGATGAAGCTATGTACCTAGGGTAGGGTCATGGACCTGTCCAAACTGACCTACCCAAGGACATCTCCAGAAGAAATCACCTTTCAATCGACTTGGAGATGTTCCACTTGACGGACTCGAAGATACTCGACCAAGAAGCAATCACTCGACCAAGAAGCAACCACTCGACGGTCAGGAGACCTAAGGGCACTCTGCATGCTAACGGTCGGTTATTAAGTAGCTTTTATGGTCATCATAGCACTTTATTAGGGGCGTTATCAGTAACGCCCAACATTAATGTATTTAAACCCTTTGTAACTGAGGGCGGGAGGGGTCTGGCGAACTCTATATAAGCCATCCCCCTCCTCAGGGACAAGGGTTCGCACCCCTGTAATTCATACACGCATAATCCAGTCGACCGCCTCCGGGCTCCGAGACGTAGGGCTATTACTTCCTCCGAGAAGGACCTGAACTCGTAAACCTCGCGTGCTTACAACTTCTCCATAGCTAAGATCTTGCCTCTCCATACTTACCCCCCTACAATACTGTCAGACTTAGAACCACGACAGTTGGCGCCCACCGTGGGGCAGGTGTTTTAGCGTTTTGTTGGAGGAGTTGCGATCTTTTCCGACCCGAATCATCATGGTTTTCGGCGGAGTTTTGGTGAAGGGCCACGAGCTCCGTCTCGGCGCGCTCACGTTCATCGCCGACGACTCCGCTTGGCTTCAGGAGGCTCCGCTCGACGTGGACGCACTCCCTGTCCGCGGGGCAACGCACTTTAGCGCGTGCGTCCGCGGCGTTCTCCTGCGGCAACCGTTGAGCCCCTACCGGTCGGCTCCTGTGTTGTCCTCCCTCCCTGTTTCCCGCCGGCGCAAGCGCTCCGGTCGGTCGAGACTTCAGCGGTGGGTGAGGCACGCGGTGGCACGCCAGTCGGCCACCCCTCAAGTCACGGCGATCGAGCCCGACGAATCCCTCTATGGCCTGTTCAACCTGTCGACTGGCTCCGCTGAGACCGCATCCGAGTGCGACAGCAGTGATCCGGCGGCGGAGGTTCTGATGGTCGATGGACCGCCCAATCCTCCCGATTTTCCCCGCACCGACGGAGGCGCAGGTGGAGGCGACCCATCGCGTTCCCATGAGGAATATCTCCCCGAGCCTCTCATGTCGCTGCAAAGAGAAGAACTTCGTCGCCGGAACATGGATGCACTGCACACTCCTATCGTTGGAGAAACCCCCAAGGCTCGTGCCCTGGAGGACGCGCGCCTGGCGAACTTGGCCGAGCGCACTCGACTGGAGAACCTCCAGCGAGCACTCGACGAGCGTGTACGGCAACGGGTTCCCGAATCCAGTCGACGTCAGCTCTTTCCGCTCCGCAGGTATATCGAACTCTGATTAAGAATTTAGCAGCTGCAGCCCGTATAGCAGAATCGATCCAGCCTTCCCAGTCGGAGGCTGGTAGAGGCTTGCTGCAAATCAGAGCGTTACACCGGGCAGCAGGAGACCAGAATTCCACTATTTCTCAGTCGCGGAACAGGATTCATAGCAGATCCATTGCTACCGACACGGTCCAGTCGGCTCATAGCCCAAGATCGCCCCGAGGCGTGAGGGATGTGGGGACCGGCGTAATCAGTACGGGAACCGTGAGCAATTTGATCACCGATTCGATCATGACGATCGACGTTGAGTGCCCACCCCTCCTCCGAGGAGCGGGTCGTATGCACCTCGACAGCAGGATGACAGGCACCCTCGTAGTGCTGGGCAAAGGATTCCAGTCGACTCTAGAGAACCAGGCTTTGATGCGAGATCCATTCTCGTTCAAGGTCTGGTCGATAGGAATAGAGCTCACCGAGAAGGACACGACAGAGACGCACCTACCAGCAGCAGAGCGCGTGTTTCAGGGCCAGAGTGCTTTAGCAGAGCCATCAGGGCCGCTGTGATCCCTCCCAACTTCAGGTTGGCGACTGGAGTCAGTAAGTTCACGGGTGAGTCCAAGCCCGATACTTGGCTTGAAGACTACCGAGTGGCCGTCCAGATTGGTGGCGGCAATGATGAAGTGGCCATGAAGCATCTGCCCCTCATGTTGGAAGGCTCGGCCAGAGCGTGGCTAAACCAGTTAGCACCCAGCAGCATTTACACTTGGGAAGATCTCGCCAGAGTGTTTGTCACCACATTTGAAGGAACATGCAAGCGACTGGCAGGCTGACGGAACTGCGGTCTTGCGTGCAGAAGCCAAATGAAACTTTGAGGGATTACATCCAGAGATGGATCACGTTACATCACACGGTGGACAATGTGCCTGACCACCAAGCAGTCCGTGCCTTCAAAGAAGGCATCAAGTACAGAGAACTGAATTTGAAATTCGTTCAAACCGGAGATATGTCTTTGAATCGGATGATGGAGATTGCCACCAAGTATGCTAATTGTGAGGATGAGGATCGACTTAGGAGTGGCAAGCTCAAGTCAGTCGCTCAAGAAACCGGAGGAAATTCCAACCGGAAACAGAAGCGGAAAGCCGAGCCAGCTGCTCCTGGGGAAGCCTTGGCTGTGACTCAAGGAAAGTTTAAGGGGAAACCCAAAGGACCTTGGAACCCCAAGAAAGTTAAAGACCAGGACGGAAATGATGTGTTGGATTTGCCGTGCCTCGTCCACACCAAGAAAGATGAATAGGGTAATTTTATTTACCCAAAACATACCACTCGACAGTGTCGACTCTTGATCCAGCAGTTCCAGGGCAAGCAGCCCAAAGATAAGGAAAAGGAGTTGGACAAAGTTGAGGACAAGGAAGATAGTGACGACGGATACCCTCAGGTCAATTCCACTTTGATGATTTTTGCTGATGTCGAAAGCAAAAGTCGACCGAAAGTTATCAACCAAGAGGTGAATATGGTTGCTCCGGCGACACCCAGTTATCTGAAATGGTCCCAGACTGTCATCACATCCGACCAGTCCGATCACCCAACGCACATTGCCACCCCTGGGAGGCAAGCTTTGGTGGTCGACCCAGTTGTTGAAGGCACTCGAGTGACCAAAGTCTTGATGGATGGTGGCAGTGGTTTGAACATATTGTATGCTGAGACGTTGAAAGGGATGGGCATTCCGATGTCCAGACTCAGTGCCAGCAACATGAGTTTCCATGGAGTCATTCTTGGGAAGAAGGCTGAGTCACTCGGCCAGATTGCTCTTGATGTGGTTTTCGGTGATTCCAAGAATTACACAAAGAAAAGTTGACATTTGAAGTTGTGGACTTCCAGAGTGCCTACCACGCTATTTTGGGCAGGCCGGCTTATGCACGCTTCATGGTCCGACCATGCTATGTGTATCTCAAATTAAAGATGCCTGGCCCCAAAGGTGTGATCACTATTACGGGCAATCGGAAGAAAGCGGAAGAATGTTTTCAGAAAGGTTCGAAGATCGATGATGCTCAGATGGCAGTGGTGGAGTTGTAGGAATACCAGAAGACTGCAGACCCGAGTGATTTGTTGCGAGATAAGAAGCCCGCTACAGAATCAGCTTTTCAGTCGACTGGCGATACGAAGACAGCTCACATCCACCCGAACGACCCCAGCGCTGCTCCAACTCATATCTCGACAACACTCGACTCCAAATAGGAAGAAGCGCTCATCCAGTTCCTCCGTGAGAACTGGGACATTTTCGCATGGAAGCCTTCTGACATGTCGGGTGTTCCCAGGGAGCTGGCTGAGCACCGCCTAAGAGTCGACTCAAAAGTAAAACCTGTCAAGGAACATCTCCGACGGTCCGCCGTCCAGAAGAGAAAGGCCATTGGCGAGGAGGTGGCTCGGCTCTTAGCAGCAGAGTTCATCCAGGAAATCTACCACTCCGAGTGGCTCGCCAACGTTGTTATGGTCCCAAAGAAGGACAAGTCACTTCGCATGTGCATTGACTTTAAACATATCAATCGGGCCTGCCCGAAAGATCATTTTCCTCTCCCCCGCATCGATCAGATAGTCAACTCGACTGCGGGATGTGAGCGACTGTCTTTTTTAGACGCCTATTTCAGGTACCATCAGATCCGTCTGTATGGACCTGACGAGATCAAAACAGCCTTCATCACTCCATTCGGGTGCTTCTGTTATGTTACCATGCCGTTCGGCCTCAAGAATGCCGGAGCCACATTCATGAGGATGATTCAGAAGTGTTTGCTCACTCAAATCAGTCGGAATGTGGAGGCGTACATGGATGATATTGTGGTCAAGTCACAGAAGGGTTCCGACCTGCTGACTGACCTTGCTGAAACCTTTGCCAACCTCAGGAGGTATGATATCAAGCTCAATCCATCAAAGTGCACATTCGGAGTTCCCGGCGGAAAATTACTCGGTTTTCTTGTTTCTGAACGGGGAATCGACGCCAATCCAGAAAAAGTCGGTACTATACTCCGAATGAAAAGTCATGTGCGAGTGCACGACGTCCAGAAGCTTACTGGTTGCTTGGTCGCTTTAAGTCGATTCATATCTCATCTCGGTGAAAAGGCATTGCCTCTTTACCGATTGATGAAGAAGTCCGACAAGTTCGAGTGGACTCCTGAAGCTGATGCAGCGTTTGCAGAGCTCAAAGCTCTGCTCTCCACCCAGTCGGTGCTTGCTGCCCCAATCAGCAAGGAGCCTTTGCTGCTTTACATTGCAGCCACAGGACAAGTCGTCAGTACGGTACTTATGGTCGAGCGGGAAGAAGAAGGAAAAACCTTCAAAGTTCAGCGCCCAGTATATTGTATTTCTGAAGTTTTGACCCCATCGAAGCAAAGATATCCTCATTATCAGAAGCTTGTATATGGGATTTATATGACCACAAAGAAAGTTGCTCACTACTTCTCTGATCATTCCATTACAGTCATCAGCGACGCTCCATTATCAGAGATCCTGCATAACAGAGATGCAACTGGTCGAGTGGCAAAATGGGCGATTGAAGTCCTTCCTCTAGATATCAAGTTTGAGGCAAAGAAAGCTATCAAGTCCCAGGCAATCGCAGATTTCGTCGCCGAGTGGATTGAACAGCAACTGCCGACTCAGGTTCACTCAGAGCATTGGACCATGTTCTTCGACGGTTCCAAGATGCTGAATGGTTCCTGTGCCGGAGTGGTGTTGGTCTCCCCCAGAGGAGATAAACTCAGATATGTTCTTCAAATCCACTTTGATTCCTCCAATAACGAGGCAGAATACGAAGCACTTTTATATGGGTTGCGCATGGCCATTTCACTCGGCGTCCATCGCCTCATGGTCTATGGCGACTCAGATTTGGTGGTTAATCAGGTGATGAAGGAATGGGACATCAGAAGTCCAGCCATGACTGGTTATTGCAATGCAGTGAGAAAGCTGGAGAAGAAATTCGAGGGGTTAGAGCTTCATCACATACCCCGACTGAAAAATCAAGCAGCTGATGATCTGGAAAAAATAGGTTGCAAAAGAGAAGCCATTCCCAGCAATGTGTTTTTGGAACACATCCACGCACCATCAGTTTAGGAGGATCCCTTCACTGAAGAGGCCCCACAGCCAGAAAGTACCACGGATCCGACTGAAGTTGAAGTTCCAGCTGTGGTCGACCTTATCATGGAAGTCTTAGTCATCACTCCCAACTGGAAAGTACCGTACATCGCGTACATCTTAAGGAAAGAACTCCCAGAGGACGAAGAAGAGGCTCGACAGATCGTCCGTCGATCCAAGGCCTTTACAGTCATTAAAGGACAGTTGTATAGGGAAAGCGCGACTGGAGTCAGTCAGAAATGTATAACACTAGAAGAAGGTCTGATGATCCTTGACGATATCCACTCGGGGACCTGTGGTCATCATGCGTCCTCTCGGACCATTGTGGCTAAAGCATATCGAGCGGGATTCTACTGTCCAAGGGCCAATGAAATGGCAAAGGAGATAGTCGACAAATGTGAAGGATGTCAGTATTACTCCAATATGTCACACAAGCCCGCGTCAGCCCTGAAAACCATTCCACTCGTCTGGCCCTTCGCTGTTTGGGGGCTAGACATGGTTGGACCACTGAGAACGGGCAGGAGCGGCTTCACTCATGTACTGGTAGCAGTCGACAAGTTCACCAAATGGATTGAAGCCAAGCCTATCAAGAATCTTGATGCTTGCACTGCTATCAGTTTCATCAGAGAGTTGATATTCAGATATGGAGTTCCGCACAGCATCATCACTGACAATGGGTCAAACTTCGATCCCGACAAATTCAGGGCCTTTTGCGCCTCTCAGGGCACTCGGGTCGACTATGCTTCGGTCGCTCACCCCCAGTCGAATGGGCAAGCAGAAAGGGCAAACGGACTAATTCTCAAAGGACTGAAACCCCGATTGATGCGCGATCTCAAGCACGCGGCAGGTGCATGAGTCGACGAGCTTCCGTCAGTCCTTTGGGGATTGAGGACAACCCCGAACCGATCGACCGGAAGAACCCCATTCTTTCTGGTCTATGGAGCCGAGGCAGTCCTGCCGAGTGACCTGCTTCACAACGCTCCCCGAGTCGAGCTCTACTCTGAAGATGAAGCAGAACAAGCCCGTCAGGACACAGTCGACCTCCTGGAAGAAGAAAGAGAAATGGCCATGATCCGATCGACCATCTATCAACAAGACTTGCGTCGATTCCATGCCAGAAACATGAAGAGTCGAGCCTTCCAAGAAGGAGACTTAGTCCTCCGAGTGGATCAGCAGAAACCACACAAACTCGCTCCTACTTGGGAAGGCCCCGTCATAGTCACCAGAGTCCTCCACAATGGAGCATACCACCTCTACAATGTCGATCGCCAGATTGATGAGCCGCGAGCCTGGAATGCGGAGCTACTCCGCCCCTTTTATACTTGAATTCTCACTCGGATGAGATGTAATAAGGAAAAACTCTTGTGGTTCATTTATCAAAGACAAGAGTGTTATAATTTTCCCATTGATTGTTATTGTTTTTGTTTGCGAAAGAAATCCCCCAGTGGGTGGCTTAGCTGCGAATCCGCTTCGCCTAAGTTTGTAAAAATCCTACCGAGTGGAGAGCAGTCCTCCCACTCGGGGGCTTAGCTGCAGTCCAGTACTCGCCTAAGTTCTCTCACTTGAGGACTTAGCTGCAGTCAGGCACTCGCCTAAGTTTGAAAAAATCCTGTCGAGTGGAGAGCAGTCCTCCCACACGGGGGCTTACCTGCAGTCTAGTACTCGCCTAAGTTCTCTCACTTGAGGACTTAGCTGCAGTCGGGCACTCGCCTGGGTTTGAAAAAAAATCCTACCGAGTGGAGAGCAGTCCTCCCACTCGGGGGCTTAGCTACAGTCCAGTACTCACCTAAGTTCTCTCACTTGAGGACTTAGCTGCAGTCAGGCACTCGCCTAGGTTTGAAAAAAAATCCTACTGAGTGGAGAGTAGTCCTCCCACTCGGGGGCTTAGCTGCAGTCCAGTACTCACCTAAGTTCTCTCACTTGAGGACTTAGCTGCAGTCAGGCACTTGCCTAAGTTTGAAAAAATCCTACCGAGCGGAGAGCAGTCCTCCCACTCGGGGTCTTAGCTGCAGTCCAGTACTCGCCTAAGTTCTCTCACTTGAGGACTTAGCTGCAGTCAGGCACTCGCCTAAGTTTGAAAAAAAATCCTACCGAGTGGAGAGCAGTCCTCCCACTCGGGGGCTTAGCTGCAGTCTGGTACTCGCCTAAGTTCTCTCACTCGGAGACTTAGCTGCAGTCCAAGTACTCGCCTAAGTACGAAACACATCCCACTCTGCAGTAACGAGGTGCAGGTCGACTGCCACCTCCTCCTTGGGGAGCTTCGCCACAAATACAACATGCGCTCCATCGCCGACCCGCAAGGACGACAAGGCGCGGGTCGACTACTACCTTCTCCTTCGGAGCTGCGCCACAAATACAAAAGTTGTCTTGAATAAAGATCGATTTCCACTCGACGGGGAATTCCTAAAGATATTCAACGATAAACCAAGTTTAGATAAATCCTAAAGGTTCCGGACCATAGATCAAAGTGCTCGGGCATTCAGCCCGAAAGAGTTTAACGGTTACAAAAACCACTCGGCATTCCGAGGCAAATTTAAGGTGAGGCATAAAAAGTTTGTTCACTCCGCAGGAGGAGGGCTAGCAGGCTCGATGAACTCATCCAGGTCAACGCCGTCGGCGATCCGAGTGGCTACAGCGATGAAAGTCTCCATAAAAGTTCGGAAGTCATGCTTCTAGGTGTTGGCGACCTTGATTGCTGCCAGTTTGTCTTGTCGCACCTCCTTGCAGTGGACACGAACCAAAGACAGAGCCACATCAGCGCCGCACTGAGCAGAAGACTTCTTCCACTCCTGCACTCGGTCAGGGATTTCATCAAGTCGAGTCATCAGGGACTCAAGATCATTTTGGAGCATAGCCTCTGGCCAAAGTGCCGGGTCGATCCATGACATGGCGACCTTCAGTCGAGCCAAGTAGTCCACGACACCGTCGATGCGGGATTCCAGTCGGAGCAGATTCATGGCAGTTTCATCTTTCATGGGAGAATTGATTGGATCCAAACCAAGTTCGATCCGCCCAGTCTCCTCCTCAAAGTTCTGGCAAAACTCTGCATTCACGATCCAAGGATAAGTCAATTTTCGTACACTGAGTCGACACAAAAAAAATCAGTCGGAACAAAATGTGCACCTTCAAGCTTGATGAACAACTTCTTGGCAAGGCTTCTCAGATAGCTCTCCAGATCGTCCCTCCTGCGAGCAATGCTTTCCATCTTCTCGCCCAGGATGAGATTCTCCTTCTTCCAGCGCGAGCACTCCTTGTTGGTGTCATTCAGAGCAGATTTCAGCCTGGTATTCTCTTCTTCCAACTGGCCGACCGAAGCCAGCTTCTGTTCAGCCAGAGCGGTTCTGTCGTCAGCTTCCTTTCGAGCAGAAGCCAAATCCTGGTCCTTCTTCGTCAGAGCCTCTCTCAGTTTTCTGCAAAGAAACAATGCTTGGTCCAGAAAGAGCGGAAGGGTACTCAAGCCTAAGACAGACCAGTCGACAAACTCGTCTTACCAGTGGCGCCGTCCTTGACTTTTTGCAGCTCTGTCTTGGCCAGCTCCAAGTCAAGGTTCAGTTGGATCTACTGTCTCTCCAAGTCAGCAAAACGAGCTCCAAGATCACAATATTTCTGAAATCAAAGAGGAGAAATTATTTCACAGCGAAAAACAACAAAGACAATAAGTACTAAGACTACGGTCGACTGCCCGCAGTCCACCATAGTCTCGGGGACTACACCCAGTGGGTGCACTTTGCGTGCCCCCACCGGTTCTGATCCCACTCGACCGGCCCGCCGGAGTCGAGTGCACGGAGTAAAAAAAAGGAGAGAAAGAACTCAGACCACAGTCGACTGCCAGCAATCGACCGTGGTCTCGGGGACTACACCCAGTGGGTGCACGCAGCGTGCCCCCACTAGTTCAAAAATTCAATCGACGCACCCAGTGGGTGTACAGATGCAAAGATTTTAAGAAAGAGTCTTCAGGTAGCATATCCTAACAGAACAAGCAGCGACCAACTAACCTGAACGTTGCTCTGGAGAGCCGAGCTGGCATCGTAGGCGGCTTGGCTGGCGTCCCGCACCATCTTCATCTTCTCCATCATAATGCCCGCCTGGCGTATGGCTTCCTTGGCAGCATTCACTTCGTCCTCTGGGACATGATGGGTCGCAAAAACCGAAGGCGGGTCGACAGGGGCCTGAGCAGTCGACGAAGAAGGCAAGGCGCTCGACAAGGGCACGGCGAAGGTAACAGAACCCCAATTGGCATCACCAGCGTCCTGAACGACTGGCTCCGCCCTCGGCGTCGATTGTGGTACCTTGCTCACAGGAGGTCGCCTATTTGTCCTCATCAAAGGCCTCTCGGGCTCTTCATCATCATCATCAGGGAGGTCAATAATGTTAGGGGCTGTTCAAAGTTCAATCGACAAAATCACATCACCCAATGGTACACATTGCAGTTGAATCGACCAAAATAAAGACAGTATGGCAGGAATCATACCCAGTTTAGACGTGACCGCATCCTCCATCACCTCATCATCGTCCCTGTAAGCTGAGGTCCCAGAAGTGGCAGCACTGACAGTTCCAAAGTTCGTCCGGTTAAAACAAGAAAAACAAATGGCACGGAGCGTCGAGTGTATACAAAGGGAGACACTCACGCGGAAGCGACGGGGATGTCAATCTTAATCTTCGGCAACGCCTTCTGAGTTTTCGGCTCTGCAACTTTGGGGTGCTTTGGCGCTTTCTCGGTCGGGGTTGGTGAAGAGATCCGAGGACGCTTCGAAGATTGACCAGCTTGAGCAGTCGCCTTTTCGCGGGTGCTCGGTCGTTCTTGGGCAAGCTTGGATCGCCTCTCCCTGCGAGGAGGCGACTCGACTTCTTCTCCGTCGCTTGAGTCGTCGCTTTCTCCATACTCTTCACCGTCAGAAGTCCATTCGCCACTGTCGCCGCCGCTCGCCTCGCCTTCCAGATCTTGCTCTTGCTCTCCATTGGGCATCGAGTACATTTCAATGAGGGCCTGAAAGGATAACAATCAAAAGACATTCAGTCGACCACAAACGGGACATCACATGGTGAATCGGAAAGTTACTTGATAAAACAGAAATATACCTGCTCCGGCTGGCGTGAGTTGTCGAATGGAATCACCCTCCTGGATCCTCGAGGGTTGTCTTTGTTGCCAGTGATTCCCCTCAACCAGTTCTCCAAGATATCCTCGCTGACCTCCTCCGGGTGGATCCGAGTGGTATCTTCGAGCCCAGAGTACATCCACATCGGATGATCACGCGCCTGAAGAGGTTGGATGCGTCGACCGAGAAAGACCTCCAGCAGATCCATCCCGGTCACTCCGTCGCGGACGAGCTGGACGACCCGTTCGACCAGCTCCTTGACCTGCGCCTTCTCTTATGGAACTATATTTAGGGGAGCAGGCTTCTCCACTCGAGCCAAGGAGAAAGGAGGAAGTCCAGTCGGTTGGCCAGGGGTTGGCTGATCCTCGTAGTAAAACCAAGTCGACTGTCAGCCCCGGACCGAGTCAGGAAGGATCATTGCTGGGAAAGTACTCTTGCTCCTCGTCTGGATCCCCAGACCACCGCACATCTGGATCACCCGTGTCCTCTTGTCACTCGACTTGGTCTTTTTGACCGACTGGGAACGGCAAGTGAAGATGTGTTTGAAAAGCCCCTAGTGCGGTCGACAGCCCAACAAGTTTTCGCACATGGACACGAAAGCGGCCAGATAGACTATGGTGTTCGGAGTGAAATGGTGGAGCTGAGTCCCAAAGAAGTTCAAAAAACCCTGGAAGAAAGGGTGGGGAGGCAGCGAGAATCCGCGATCTACGTGGGTTGCTAGGAGGACGCACTCACCCTCTCTGGGCCGCGGCTCAGTTTCGTCCCCCGGGAACCGAGCCGACTTGTGGGGGATCAATCCCCCCTCCACCAGGTCATCGAGGTCGTCCTGCGTGATTGCCGAGCAGATCCAGTCGCCCTGGATCCAACCCGCCGGCAGGCCGGACCTCGACGAGGATCCGCCCCGGTTGGTCCGCTTGCCCTTCGCCTTCGTGGTCGCCTTCTTCGCGCGTTCCAGCACCACCGTCTTGTCCTTCCCCATAGTGGCAGATCGAGCTCGAGCGGAGTTCCGGCGACGAGGCGGAAGCAAGAGTGGCAGAGAGATCGGGAGAAAGAGAAGAGAGAATGGTGGCATGCGGAGCAGAGCCCCGGCCCAACGCCTTATATGAGGCTGCTTCTGAGTGGCTGACTGGTAGGCCCGGGAAGCCCTGTCAAATCCCGTGGCAATCGCGCGCGCGATACGTGGCAAAAAAGGTGGCGCGGGGACCGAGGCGGCTCCACACTATCCCATCCGATTACTGCGGCCTCCCCCGTCCAGCGCGCTTCCCAAAATTCGGATCCCACGAAATCTGCGGGCAGCAGAACAACTCGTCAGACCAAAGATCTCCTCCGCACCGTCACTCGGAGCTTTTCAAGTATAAGAACTCACTCGACAAAAACTAAGAATGGATCAAGGCGACTGGAAAGAAAGTTGTTGTCATCACTCTGGTTCATTGATCCGAAACAAGATATGCTCACGACATGAAAAATGAGTCGGAGAGGTGCTCAAACCCTTTCCCACTCAAACCTCGATCCATTCGGGGGCTAATGATGAAGCTATGTACCTAGGGTAGGGTCATGGACCTGTCCAAACAGACCTACCCAAGGACATCTCCAGAAGAAATCACCTTTCAATCGACTTGGAGGTGTTCCACTCGACGGACTCGAAGATACTCGACCAAGAAGCAATCACTCGACCAAGAAGCAACCACTCGACGGTCAGGAGACCTAAGGGCACTCTGCATGCTAACGGTCGGTTATTAAGTAGCTTTTATGGTCATCATAGCACTTTATTAGGGGCGTTATCAGTAACGCCCGACATTAATGTATTTAAACCCTTTGTAACTGAGGGCGGGAGGGGTCTGGCGAACTCTATATAAGCCACCCCCCTCCTCAGGGACAAGGGTTCGCACCCCTGTAATTCATACACGCATAATCCAGTCAACCGCCTCCGGGCTCCGAGACGTAGGGCTATTACTTCCTCTGAGATGGGCCTGAACTCGTAAACCTCGCGTGCTTACAACTTCTCCATAGCTAAGATCTTGCCTCTCCATACTTACCCCCCTACACTACTGTCAGACTTAGAACCACGACATGCTGCTCACCGGTGGTGGGGCGGTGGCGTGGGGATCGCCAGAGAAAAAGCTTGGCGTGGGGGAAGGGCTAGAGGGCTGGCCGGGGCGGCGGCAGACCTACGTCGGGGAGTTGTTTCGGGGCGGCGAGGCGGCGGCGGACCGACGGTGGGAAGTTGTTTCGGGGCAGCGGCGGACCGGCGGTGGGGAGTTGTTTCGGGGCGGCGAGTGATAACCCACAAGTATAGGGGATCGCAACAGTTTTTGAGGGTAGAGTATTCAACCCAAATTTATTGATTCAACACAGGGGGAGCCAAAGAATATTCTCAAGTATTAGCAATTGAGTTTTCAATTCAACCACACCTAGATAACTTAATATCTGCAGCAAAGTATTTAGTAGCAAAGTAGTATGGAAATAACGGTAAAGGTAGCAAAAGTAACAGTGGCAGTTTTCTAGTAACTGTAACAGTGGCAACGGTAAAGTAACTAAGCAAATATCAATATGTGAAAAGCTCGTAGGCATCGGATCAGTGATGGATAATTATATTGGATGCGATTCCTCATGCAATAGTTATAACATAGGGTGACACATAACTAGCTCCAGTTCATCAATGTAATGTAGGCATGTATTCTGAATATAGTCATACGTGCTTATGGAAAAGAACTTGCATGACATCTTTTGTCCTACCCTGCCGTCACAGCGGCGTCCAATTGGAAACTAAGGGATATTAAGGCCTCCTTTTAATAGAGTACCGGACCAAAGCATTAACACTTATTGAATACATGAACTCCTCAAACTACGGTCATCACCGGTAAGTATCTCGATTATTGTCACTTCGGGGTTAACAGATCATAACACATAATAGGTGACTATAGACTTGCAAGATAGGATCAAGAACTCACATATATTCATGAAAACATAATAGGTTCAGATCTGAAATCATGGCACTCGGACCCTAGTGACAAGCATTAAGCATAGCAAAGTCATAGCAACATCAATCTCAGAACATAATGGATACTAGGGATCAAACACTAACAAAACTAACTTGATTACATGGTAAATCTCATCCAACCCATCACCGTCCAGCAAGCCTACGATGGAATTACTCACGCACGACGGTGAGCATCATGAAATTGGTGATGGAGGATGGTTGATGATGATGATGGCGACGGATTCCCCTCTCCAGAGCCCTGAACGGACTCCAGATCAGCCCTCCCGAGAGAGATTAGGGCTTGGCGGTGGCTCTGTATCGTAAAACACGATGAATCCTTCTCTCTGGGTTTTTTCTCCCCGAACGTGAATATATAGAGTTGGAGTTGAGCTCGGTGGAGCTCTAGGGGGCCCACGAGGCAGGGGGCGCGCCCCACCCTCGTGGACAGGGTGTGTTCCCCCTGGTCTTGATTCTTTCGCCGGTATTTTTTATATATTCCAAAAAATATTCTCCGTGAAGTTTCAGGTCATTCCGAGAACTTTTATTTCTGCACAAAAATAACACCATGGGCAATTCTGCTGAAAACAACGTCAGTCCGGGTTAGTTCCATTCAAATCATGCAAGTTAGAGTCTAAAACAAGGGCAAAAGTGTTTGGAAAAGTAGATACGACGGAGACGTATCAACTCCCCCAAGCTTAAACCTTTGCTTGTCCTCAAGCAATTCAGTTGCCAAACTGAAAGTGATAAAGAAAATTTTTTACAAACTCTATTTGCTCTTGTTGTTGTAAATATGTAAAGCCAACATTCAAGTTTTCAGCAAATATTATGAACTAACCATATTCATAATAACACTTAGGTCTCATGTTTACTCATATCAATGGCATAATCAACTAGCGAGCAATAATAATAAATCCCGGATGACAACACTTTCTCAAAACAATCATAATATGATATAACAAGGTGGTATCTCGCTAGCCCTTTCTGAGACCGCAAAACATAAATGCAGAGCACCTCTCAAGATCAAGGACTGACTAAACATTGTAATTCATGGTAAAAGAGATCCAGTCATACTCAATATAAATTAATAGTCATGGATGCAAATGATAGCGGTGCTCTCCAACTCGTGTTTTTTAATAAGAGGATGATGACTCGGCATAAAAGTAAATAGATAGGCCCTTCGCAGAGGGAAGCAGGGATTTGTAGAGGTGCCAGAGCTCGATTTTAAAGTAGAGATAAATAATATTTTGAGCGGCATACTTTCATTGTCAACATAACAACCGAGAGATCTCGATATCTTCCATGCTACACACATTATAGGCGGTTCCCAAGCAGAATGGTAAAGTTTATACTCCCCCACCACCAACAAGCATCAATGCATGGCTTTCCCGAAAAAACGGGTGCCTCCAACTAACAACAGTCCTGGGGGACTTTTGTTTCCAATTATTTTGATTTGGTTTGAGCATGGGACTGGGCATCCCGGTGACCAGCCATTTTCTCGTGAGTGAGGAGCGGGGTCCACTCCTCTTGAGAATGACCCGCCTAGCATGGGAGATACAGACAACCCTAGTTGACACATGAGCTATTTGAGCATGCAAAACAGAATTTCATTTGAAGGTTTAGAGTTTGGCACATACAAATTTACTTGGAACGGCAGGTAGATACCGCATATAGGAAGGTATGGTGGACTCATATGGAATAACTTTGGGGTTTATGGAAGTGGATGCACAAGCAGTATTCCCGCTTAGTACAAGTGAAGGCTAGAAAGAGACTGGGAAGCGACCAACTAGAGAGCGACAACAGTCATGAACATTCATTAAAATTAATAAACATTGAGTGCAAGCATGAGTAGGATATAATCCACCATGAACATAAATATCGTGGAGGCTATGTTGATTTTGTTTCAACTACATGTGTGAACATGTGCCAAGCCAAGTCACTCGAATCATTCAAAGGAGGATACCACCTTATCATACCACATCACAACCATTTTAATAGCATGTTGGCACGCAAGGTAAACCATTATAAACTCCTAGCAAATTAAGCATGGCATAAGCAACTATAATCTCTAATTGTCATTGCAAACATGTTTCATTCATAATAGGCTGAATCAGGAACGATGAACTAATCATATTTACAAAAACAAGAGAGGTCGAGTTCATGCCAGCTTTTCTCATCTCAATCAGTCCATCATATATCGTCATTATTGCCCTTCACTTGCACGACCGAACTGTATGAATAATAATAATAATAATAATAATAATAATAATAATAATAATAATAATAATAATAATAATAGTGCACGTGCATTGGACTAAGCTGGAATCTGCAAGCATTTAACACAAAGGAGAAGATAAGGTAACATGGGCTCTTTGTTAAATCAACAATAATGCATATAAGAGCCACTTCAACATTTTCATTATGGTCTTCTCCTCTCGACCCCCAAAGAAATGAAATAAAACTATTAACACGGGAAAGCTCCCAACAAGCAAAAGAAGAACGAGAATTTTTTTGGATTTTCTTTTTAATTATTACTACTACAAGCATGGAAAGTAAACTAGCTAGAAGCTATAACTATTTTTTTTGGTTTTTCTTAAGGTTATTCAAACACACAAGAAGAAAGCAAGAAAAAGAAAATAAACTAGCATGGATATTACAATGAAAAAGTATGAGCACCGACAACTGGCATGAGTGTGTGAACATGAATGTAATGTCGGTGAGAGATACGTACTCCCCCAAGCTTAGGCTTTTGGCCTAAGTTGGTCTATGCCCATGGATCAAAGTTGTAGCTGGGGTCGTACTGAGATGCAGCAGCTATTGCCTCGTGAGCTGCAGCTTGGAGGCGAGTTGCCTCCGTCCTCCTCTCATACTCGTTCGCCTCCTCCGTGGTTATAATATATCTCCTTTTTTCCTGAAAGTCAAAGAAAGTAGGAGCAGGGAGAGCAACATGGACAGTGCGGCGCCTGTCAAACATTAGTCGGTACTGGAGAGGCTGTTCATTCCTCTCAATAAACTGATGGCGAACCATAGCGTTATAATCTAAATAAGCAGGAGGCAATTCCATATCATTTTCATGTATGGGTATCTCAAGGAAATTAGCTACACGGCTTGCATAAATTCCACCGAACAAATCCCCACTAATATTGTTATTATGCAACCTACGTGCAACAACGGCCCCCAAGTTATATTGTTTATCTCCTAACACAGCACTCTTGAGAACACTAAGATCTGGAACACACATGTGACATGCCTCGTCCTTGTCGTTAATGCATCTACCTATAAAGAGAGCAAAATAATGTATAGCAGCAAAATGAATGCTCCCTATGGTAAGAAAATCTTTAAACTCAGGTTTGTGAGGTTCACTGGCACTACCCCATTGCGGGAGCTTACAAGCAGTATTAAAATCTTCTAAGTCCATGGTATAAGATTTATTATAAAGATCAAATAGGACAGTGTGAATTGCGTGAAGATGTAAATTTAAACCTTCTCACGAAGGAATCAGTTAGGTGATAATATTGAGGGCACTTATCTAGCATGAAGCCCTCGAGTTTAGCATTACGCACATATGCGTCAAATTCCTCCTTAATTCCTGCTTGGACCATGAAATCTTCTGACAGCCATTCACAAGGCCGCACTTGAGCTTCTCTTGGTAGGTCATGGTCCGGCTAGCGTATTGTGGGCCTGTGTCCTTGCTTCCTTGAAGAACCACCTTGGTACATTTTCCTAAACATATTTATTCCTCTGAAAAATTTCTGAATTTTTTAGTAACTCGAAATAAAAGTGAACCAAACTCAACAAAATTGATAGCAACTACTCCCACAAGTGCCTAGAGACTATATCATGCATTAGAACTACTTGGGACCAAATAAATTTGACATGCAAGCTCAAGAAAAGGGTCACCTAGGCAGCAAAAATTTGCAATGAATAAAGCACTAGAACAAAAACTAATTGGACCATTGGAGGAGTCACATACCTAAGAACAATCCCCCAAAGCAGTTTTGTGAGTGGAGCTTTGAGCAAGGAAATCGAAAATGGCAGCAAGATGAGCTAGAACTCGTGCTTGAGCTGGTTGGTGATTTTTTCTGGAGGAAGAAGGAGTGTGTGGGTGCAGGAATAAGTGGAGGGGGCCACCAGGGGCCCACGAGGCAGGGGCATGTCCTAGACCCTCGTGGCCAGGTGATGGCTCCCCCTGATGTGTTCTCAGTGCCAAATATTCTTAAATATTCTAGAAAAAAGATCATATTTCATTTTTGGGGCATTTGGAGAATTTTTATTTTTGGGTATCTTTTATTGCAAGGATAAATTAGAAAATTGATAGAAAATACTATTTTTTTGCTTTATTTAGTCTAAATAACAGAAAGTAAAAGGAGGGTACAGAAGGTTGTGCTTTCTAACTTCATCCATCTCATGTTCATGTAAAGGAATCCACTAACAAGGTTGATCAAGTCTTGTTAACAAACTCATTCTGAATCGCATGAAACCGGAGAATTTTTGAATAACACTAGGTTACCTCAACGGGGATATGCATGTCCCCAATAATAAGAATGTCATATTTCTTCTTGACAGTAGGAAGAGGAAATTCAAAACCTCCAATAGTAACGGATGGAATTTTTCCAATATAATTGATATTGTGGACTTGAGGTTGTTTCCTCGAAAAGTGTATCGTATGCTCATTACCGTGAACATGAAAAGTGACATTGCCTTTGTTGCAATCAATAACGGTCCCTGCAGTATTCAAAAAGGGTCTACCTAGGATAATCAACATACTATCGCCCTCGGGAATATCAAGAATAACAAAATCCGTTAAGATAGTAACGTTTGCAACCACAACAGGCACATCCTCACAAATACCGACAGGTATGACGGTTGATTTATCGGTCATTTGCAAAGATATTTCAGTATGTGTCAACTTGTTCAAATCAAGTCTACGATATAAAAAGAGAGGCATAACACTAACACCGGCTCCAAGATCACATAAAGCAGTTTTAACATAGTTTCTTTTAATGGAGCATGGTATAGTTTGTACTCCTGTATCTCCAAGTTTCTTTGGTATTCCACCCTTA
This sequence comes from Triticum urartu, assembly GCF_003073215.2. Taxonomy (NCBI): domain Eukaryota; kingdom Viridiplantae; phylum Streptophyta; class Magnoliopsida; order Poales; family Poaceae; genus Triticum; species Triticum urartu. The sequence continues at coordinate 386,882,215 of NC_053026.1, read as the reverse complement.
AAAGTATAATTAGCAAGCATGGTGGAAATTTCAGCTTCTGGTATCTTTCTTTTATTAGTAAAAATTTCTTTCATATACTTAGCATAAGGATTCATTTTAAGCATATCAGTCAAACGCATACACAAAAAGATAGGTCTAATCATTTCAGCAAAGCGCTCAAAATCCTCATCATCCTTTTTCTTGGATGGTTTAGGAGGAAAAGGCATGGGTTTCTGAACCCATGGTTCTCTTTCTTTACCGTGCTTCCTAGAAAAATAGTCTCTCTTATCATAACGTTGATTCTTTGATTGTGGGTTATCAAGATCAACAGCAGGTTCAATTTCTACATCATTGTTATTGCTAGGCTGAGCATCAACATGAACATCATTATTAACATTATCACTAGGTTTATGTTCATCACCTGATTGTGTTTCAGCATCAGAAATAGAAATATCATTGGGATTCTCAGGTGTGTCTACAACAAGTTCACTAGAAGCATGCAAAGTCCTATCATTTTTATTTTTCTTTCTCTTAGAAGGACTGGGTGCATCAAAATTAGTTCTATGAGAATCTTTCTCAATTCTCTTGGGATGGCCTTCAGGATACAAAGGTTCCTGAGTCATTTTACCCCCTCTAGTCACAAATCTAATAGCATTATCAATTTTATTATTATTTAATTCATTGAGCAAATCATTTTGAGCTTTAAAGACTTATTCTACTTGAGTGGCAACCATAGAAGCATGTTTACTAATGAGTTTAAGTTCACCTTTAACTCTAGACATATAATCACTCAAGTGTTCAATCATATAAGCATTGCGTTTCAACTGCCTACCAACATAAGCATTGAAGTTTTCTTGTTTAACAATAAAATTATCAAACTCATCTAAGCATTGGCTAGCAGACTTATAACAAGGAATATTTTCATCAAATCTATAGAGAGAATTTACCTTTACTACCTATGTCGGGTTATCAAGGCCATGTATTTCTTCAATAGGTGGTAAATTCTTAACATCTTCAGCTTTAATACCTTTTTCTTTCATAGATTTCTTTGCCTCTTGCATATCTTTAGGACTGAGAAATAGAATACCCCTTTTCTTTGGAGTTGGCTTAGGAGTTGGTTCAGGAAGTGTCCAATTATTTTCATTAGTCAACATATTATTCAATAGCAATTCAACTTGATCAACTGTTCTTTCCCTGAAAACACAACCAGCACAACTATCCAGGTGGTCTCTGGAAGCATCGGTTAGTCCATTATAAAAGATCTTAAGTATTTCATTTTTCTTGAGAGGATGATCAGGCAAAGCATTAAGTAATCGGAGAAGCCTCCCCCAAGCTTGTGGGAGACTCTCTTCTTCAATTTGCACAAAATTATATATTTCCCTTAAGGCGGCTTGTTTCTTATGAGCGGGGGAATATTTAGCAGAGAAGTAATAAATCATATCCTGGGGACTATGCACACAACCAGGATCAAGAGAATTAAACCATGTTTTAGCATCACCCTTTAATGAGAACGGAAATAATTTAAGGATATAGTAGTAACGAGTTTTCTCATCATTAGTGAACAGGGTGGCTATATCATTTAATTTAGTAAGATGTGCCACAACAATTTCAGATTCATAGCCATAGAAAGGATCAGATTCAACCAAAGTAATTATCTCAGGATCGACAGAGAAATCATAATCCTTATCTGAAATACAGATAGGTGAAGTAGCAAAGTCAGGGTCATATTTCATTCTAGTATTCAAAGATTTTTCTTTAAGCTTAGCTAATAATTTCTTAAGATCATATCTATCATTGCAAGCAAGAACGTCTCTAGCAGTTTATTCATCCATAACATAGCCCTCAAGCACAACAGGCAATTCATATCTAGGGGGAGAATCTTCATCATCACTTTCATCAATATTATCAGTTTCAATAATTTCATTCTCTCTAGCCCTAGCAAGTTGTTCATCAAGAAATTCACCTAGTGGCACAATAATATCAAGCATAGAAGTGGTTTCATCATAAGTGTCATGCAAAGCAGAAGTGGCATCATCAATAACATGCGACATATCAGAATTAATAGCAGAAGCAGGTTTAGGTGTCGCAAGTTTACTCAAAACAGAAGGTGAATCAACTGCAGAGCTAGATGGCAGTTCCTTACCTCCCCACGTAGTTGAGGGAAAAAAATTAGTTCTTTCGTCTTTCAAGTTCCTCATAGTGACCAGAAGATATAAATCCCAAGTGACACAAAGAATAGAGCTATGCTCCCTGGCAACAGCGCTAGAAAATAGTCTTGATAACCCACAAGTATAGGGGATCGCAACAATTTTCGAGGGTAGAGTATTCAACCCAAATTTATTGATTCGACAAAAGGGGAGCCAAAGAATATTCTCAAGTATTAGCAGTTGAGTTGTCAATTCAACCACACCTGGATAACTTAATATCTGCAGCAAAGTATTTAGTAGCAAAGTAGTATGGAAGTAACGGTAACGGTAGCAAAAGTAACAGTAGCAGTTTTGTAGTAATTGTAACAGTGGCAACGGTAAAGTAACTAAGCAAAGATCAATATGTGAAAAGCTCGTAGGCATTGGATCAGTGATGGATAATTATGTCGGATGCGATTCCTCATGCAATAGTTATAACATAGGGTGACACAGAACTAGCTTCAGTTCATCAATGTAATGTAGGCATGTATTCCGAATATAGTCATACATGCTTATGGAAAAGAACTTGCATGACATTTTTTGTCCTGCCCTCCTGTGGCAGCGGGGTCCTATTGGAAACTAAGGGATATTAAGGCCTCCTTTTAATAGAGTACCGGACCAAAGCATTAACACTTATTGAATACATGAACTCCTCAAACTACGGTCATCACCGGTAAGTATCCCGATTATTGTCACTTCGGGGTTAACGGATCATAACACATAATAAGGGACTATAGACTTGCAAGATAGGATCAAGAACTCACATATATTCACGAAAATATAATAGGTTCAGATCTTAAATCATGGCACTCAGGACCTAGTGACAAGCATTAAGCATAGCAAAGTCATAGCAACATCAATCTCAGAACATAATGGATACTAGGGATCAAACCCTAACAAAACTAACTCGATTACATGGTAAATCTCATCCAACCCATCACCATCCAGCAAGCCTACGATGGAATTACTCACACGCGGTGGTGAGCATCATGAAATTGGTGACGGAGGATGGTTGATGATGACGATGGCGATGGATTCCCCTATCCGAGCCCTGAACGGACTCCAGATCAGCCCTCCCGAGAGAGATTAGGGCTTGGCAGCGGCTCCGTATCGTAAAACATGATGAATCCTTCTTTCTGATTTTTTTCACCCCGAACGTGAATATATAGAGTTGGAGTTGAGGTCAGTGGAGCTCCAGGGGGCCACGAGGCAGGGGGCGCGCCCAGGGGATAGGCGCGCCCCCACCCTCGTGGACAGGGTGTGGGCCCCTGGTCTTGATTCTTTCGCCAGTATTTTTTATATATTCCAAAAATATTCTCCGTGAAGTTTCAAGTCATTCCGAGAACTTTTATTTCTGCACAAAAATAACACCATGGCAATTCTGCTAAAAACAGCGTCAGTCTGGGTTAGTTCCATTCAAATCATGCAAGTTAGAGTCCAAAACAAGGGCAAAAGTGTTTGGAAAAGTAGATACAATGGAGACGTATCAGCGAGGCGGCGAGGCGGCGCGGGGTTCGGCCGGTGGTGGCTGGCGGTTCAGGGGGGTGCAGATTGAAGATGAACTGCAGGCCCTTCCTAAACTATCCCATGTGAAGTGCCTCTCTGCTACCATTGCATTCAGTTTCGACAATAACATTCAGATTCCACAGTAAATTTCAGTTTCGAAAGTTAAGTTCAGAGTCAACAGTTTTTACCTCATCTGTTGTAGTTAGGTGGTTTTTGGTGATGTAGATTTTACATCTGTCACTTTTTGCTAATGCATTTTACATCATCTATTGGAGATGCTATTAGAATCCCACTTGAGATTAACGATGTCTGTGTTGTGCTGCTTCAGCCTTGACGTCTTGTGACTCACCGGAGCTGCTCCAAGGACGGAATGATCCATCACAACAGAGCAGTGCCCTGGACGCCGTCTACAGATTCCTCAGATCTTCCTCCACACCTCCGATAGCCACCTCTGCCTCAACTTCTTCAGCGACCAACCCAATGATGCTGAGGTCGACACGGCTACGGCAAAGAGGTTGTACACTTGTCGCATCACTTATTACTCTACATTCATATCGATCCATTAGGGCTATTATGGTTCAACGGAAAAACATAGCAATAGGAAATTTTCCTGTTCACCTCTTAGACTCCAAGTCAGGTCCAAATTGATGTTCAAACTTGAGTTCTAATTAGTTGTGGGGCACATATCGAGGCAGCAATGAATAGTATCTCTGTCTAATATCTGGTTCACCTAGGGTATGCCTATGTTGTTCATCTTGGGTGGGAAACAAATAGTAAAGCAATCATCATCTGTTTTTTATTAAATTAAAGCAATCATCAGCCTGCTATCATTATTTTTGGATCCATCCACTGGTTGTTACCATTACTCTAGATTTCTGCATGCTCTCCTTACAGAATCTCACTATATTTTTTTGTATGCATGTGAGATATTGTACACAGTCATGTTGAACATGTAGATAAAAGAAAAGAGAAGAGTTTTGCGCGGCAATACAATGCAGACATCGCCATGGTTGGTTCAATGGCAAACCCTCCCCCCTCCCCTCTCCAGATTGTAATCCATAGGAAGATATTTGTTCTGAGTCGGATTCAGACGCAGCTGACCACTCCTATTTACCCCCAAGGTGTTTGTTCTAACTTGGCATGATGATGTTAGTCATATCATGCACATGTTGCCTTGCAGTGCCTACTTTCGACATCATATATGTCATCTGCTTAGTTTAGACATGTTCTGTAATGCCACCTGTTTAGTTTCAATATCATATATGGGAATTATGTAGTCTCATGTCTTTTAGCCAGCCATAATATATGTGAAATGTGCAATGCCATCTTGTTTAACCAGGCATCATATATTTGAATCATATCTAGCCCATCCTTTTCTTCATTAAATTTCCATTTGTTGACAATGTTTGTACATTAAACTACTCTTCCTATGAATCAGCCATTTGAGTGGGTGATGGGAAAATATAGAGTGAAAACAAGGCCTTCGGAGCAGACAGTGCTACCTGTCGAAGCAGATCTCTTGCTGGGTCCCGATAGCTCCTCAGAGATGGATTTAGAGACAGATGACCAGTCATATTCCCCCACCGAGGTGTATGCTCTAACTTGGCACGGTTCTACTGCTCATATCATGCATATGGTGTCTTGCATTGCATAGTTTAGACATCATATACAGAATATTCAACACCATGTTCTTAGTTCAGACATCATATATGTGAATGCCCTCCGCTTAGCATATAAATCACATATGTGAATTCAATCATGCGATCCTAGTTACTTAGATAACATGTATGTGAATTATGTCATGCGATCTTGTTTAGTTAGTCATCATATCTTTGAATTATGTTATGCTATGCTATCCAGTTTAGATAGACATCATATATGTGAAATTATGTCATGCTATCTGTTGTAGTTAAACAATATACATGTCAATTATTTAATGCCTTCTTTTTTCCACACTATCTATTGCATTTGTCTCTCATACAATGTCTATACATTAAATTATGTTTTCTATTTATCAGCCATTTGAATTGGAGCGGGTGATGCCAGTATCTAGCAGAGTAAAAACATGGTCTTCAAATAAAACAATGCTGCCTCTTGATGGAGATAGCACCCCGGTTGTACATGCACGAGAACCAGCCTTACCACACATAACCCAGACTCTCGCGGATTTTACCCCTACTGTGATGGTGAAAGGATCGAGATGGACCTAGAGGGGGGTGAATAGGTACAATTACAGATTTTAATAGTTACTACTACAATTGCCCGTGCGTTGCATCGGGCGAAAAATTAAAACCCGCTCCACTTGCCATTATGCAGCACTTCTTTAATCCATTTTTTGCAAAACATCAAAAATAAGACTACATTGAGTATTTCTTTTTTGACCATGAAATTTTGGCGTACCCTAACAATGTTCGTCATGATCTATTTCAGTTCTCATGTGTTGCAACGAGAGTAAAATATTACCACCTGCCCCTAACCCAATATATAAGCCGAATATAATCGCACATATATGTTGTTCAAACAAACCATTGATCACCGATGCACTTGCTAGGTTGCTTGCTCGGAAAAGCACTGCCTTGTGCTATGGACGTCGGCATTTGATGTTGTGGACCAGATTGACCAGTGATCTCGCACATGATTCCTTCTCCGCACTATTTGTATCGCCCATGCACACATAGATGGACTTCTTGGGGTCGATGTGAGTAGCGGCAAAATAAATAAACATGTGCTTGGAAACCTATAAAACTAATTAACACTCGAACAAATATGTTTATGCATACAACTCAAACAACTTTGCAAATAGCAAAACAATAGTATAAAATTGTTCAAAAGTACCAAGATCCATTCTTCGAAACAATCCATTATCAGATAGAAGAGTGTCCAATCCTCTCCTATTACAACATCACATATGATATAAAATCAGAATTTTCAAGTTGTAGGTTTAATAAAAATTTAATTCATAATTTTGCATGTCTAGAACTAACTCATTGTCTTGATTATAGATTCAATTTTCAGTAAATTAATCAATGGCAGTGAGCTACATATGCACATGTTTTTTATTCCCCTCATCCAATATCATTAATGAAACGATGTACTAACAAAAAATACATCATAAAACTCCCACACAAAAAAACATCATAAGCCAATGTGCTTTGATTGGATATTTTTTTGTTTACGCAGAAATGTACTGACCAGACCGAATTACTAAATTATCTCATGAAGTTTCAGGTCGTCTTCACTTTTTTTGTGTTGAACGTCTCCACCACGAGCAAGTTCCAAGTGAACATTACACTCTTGCACATATGTACTGGTGGAACTCTAAATTTCAATATGTACATTTGTTCAAACCTTCAAGCTGCTCTTTGTTAGCGGTTGCGTGTTCCAGAGGCGCAGCAAGCCCCATCAAGCTGCGATTCCGCGAGGAAGCATCAGGGGCAGCAGTTTTTTTCTATGGCGTCTTGCATGCAATGCTTCTTCATAAAGTAACAAAAAACACCATCTATTTAGTAACAGAGATCAATAACACACCTCAAGATCAATAATACCTGGTCATTAAAACATCAGAAAGTACTCTCCTGTTGAAAACTTGAAATGCATTAGTACATTGATCTTTTGAATTCTGATTCTGTAATGAGAACAGAAGAGTCAGGATACTCATAAAATCCTGGCATTCAAGGCCACACCTATGTCAAGCTTCTATCCTGAGGCACCTTTTCTCGCAAGGCTGAATACTGAAAGGTAGACATGGAAACAAATCAAGTATCCTTATAGTTTTTAGCCCATTGGCTTTAACATTCACGTTTCTACTACCGATTCTTTCAAACTGCTGTTGCCCACAACCCGTCCCAAGTCACCAAAGTGGGGAGAAAAAATTCACCAAAATATGGATTGTTGTGTGCTTTGGCCGTTGCAAAGAGAGGCGGGCATCGTAGCAGATAGCTTAGCCAGCAATGGTAGCTGTCGCTGCTTCTTGTCTTGCTCCTCCTAGTCGATGCTATTACTGTTTCTGCCTGAAACACCTGTGCATGCAGCAAAAAAAATCAGAGTATAAAATGACAGTAGAGGGATTGTACGCCGTCCCACCCTTAGGCCGCCTCCTGCGCAACTTTCAAACCTCCGCATGCCTTAACTGCTTTGGCAACTCCCTCCCAGAGGGAGGAAAAATAGAGAGAGGTCATTTGAACTCCTTTCCTGCTCTGTTTCCGGTCTTAGCGGACGTACGCGGGCAGGGCCAACACAGGGTCGCAGCTATAGGAGGCGCGCTTCAGTTCGACGGCAGTTCACTCAACATTGATGTAGTCATGTAGATAACAAGCTCTTCTCCCCCTCCGACGATGCGCCTGACCCGCTGCTCCAGGGAGGTCGCATCCCGCTGTGGAGGAGGACCGAAGTCTCTGAACAATATTGCTGGTCTATTAAAATAGTTTGGCAAACCGGAATATTTATAGTTCCCTAGGTTGGTAGTCCATGAATTTACAGCGGGATACATACCAGTCATCTCAACAAAAAGATCGTGATCACATATAAGTTGCAGGAACGACAATTTGCAATCATGGAAGTCCGACTGACAAACCCCTGCAGACTTGTCCATATACAATGACACCTGATGAACAGATGCTTAATTATGCACATCAGTACTTGGAGTTCATAAATCAACAGTAAAAGAAATAGTTCAATCTTCAGGCAAAGCAAACAAAATCAACAGTCAAAAGAGTAAATAAAGTTCAAACGAACACACATATGAGATTAGATGATCGTAGCTGAAAAGAAACAGTTCAATCTTCTGGTAAAGCAAGACTTATTTTGGAGAGAAATTTCAGGAATTCAAAAGAATAAATAACAAAGAACCAAGGGGAGGGACAAATTTAATGTGGCAGGCTTCATTACCATCTCAAAAACTTGGCGTGGCTCAATGGTTGATAAAGGGTCCTAACAGAAGAAAGCAAGAGTGTTGTTCAATGGCTTCACCAAGTTTAAACCTATTTTACACGGACCAGCGATGCCACCTGGCTTCCGTTGTCCTGGTTCTCGCGATAACCACCACCAGGCTCAGGGATTCTCAACAAAAAGAACGCCAGGCTCAGGCAGCGGCCATCGCCGCTCCTCGTGTTGCTTGCCTTCTTGCGCACAAGGGTGGTGCAGACATTCTCGACTTCCTGCAGCTCCCAGTGCATCAACGGGCCGACATCTAGCAGTAGAACCAGCCCTTCCTAGATGGCACGGGCAAATCAAATGCGTCAGCGTACCGCAAGAACAATGTACTGCCTTCCTGTCTGCGCCTGTAAAATAGTACTGTATCTACACATGGCGAGAGGAGCTGCGTGCCCTCCTCCGCTCGTGGCCGCCGGCAGTGCCACCTCTTCCCATCCTCAACCTCCAGCTCGCCGACCCCTGCCCTCTCCATCCCCGGCTCGATCTTGCTGGCACCCGCCCTCTCCATCCCCGTCCGCGAGCCCGCCGGCGCCACCCTCCAATCCCCTTAATCGAGCCATCTCGTCTCGAGCGCAGCACACCATCCCATCCTCTGCCTCTGCGCAAATCGGCCCGCTCGAGCTCCGGATGCGTTGCAACGGGAGGAGAAGAAGTATCACCACACCTTCTTTCTTTACCTTCTGAAACAAGATGATGCTTCTAATTTCTAAAGCTTCATGAACCAAGGTTGGCTAGGCATACGTAAACACACAATCTGGAACTGCCATACAATAGTTGAACAACATCATCACAAGTGTTTTGTCATGAACCACAATCTAAGTGTTCCACCATTATCATACACATTATGGTAATATTCAGAAATTCATTCACAGATGGATGCTTTATAAATCTTTATAAATGACCATTAGCAACAAATATATCCCATTGAAAGAGTGACAAATTATTCAGGCACCAATGGGAACACATAGAAAACAGTATTTCCAGAGACCCCATTGAAAGAAATTTATGATAGTAAATATGACAAAGCAAGTATGTCAACCATGCTTAGAGGATTACATCATACTATTTGGACTCATAATGAGCGAGCGTGACATTGGAGTCGAAACTCTGACCGAGATCACCTAAACACAATAGTAAAATTCTCAGTAATATCACTCATAAACTACAATAGTAAAATTATGTTGGAATTCAGACGTGACCATGCAAGTTATATCCTGAGCAAATTTGACAATACCTATCAGACCAAATGTATATGGAACATCTGGGCCACTTTTCGGAGGGGTCCTAACCAAATCTTTTTCAGCGTCTCTTCAGTTCCAACGGCTTAGTAATACTTTGTGTCAAACTGCAAGAAAAGTCATAATTAAGCCTTCAATCAAGATTCCAGCCTTCATAAAACATAAGCATCAAATGTTTGACGTGCCGGTAACCTTCAGGTTCTTGATTGTACAATGATGAATGTATCCCGAGGTATATTTGTAGAACGTGTACCGCGAATGCTTTCCCTTTGTAGAACAATTGAGATTATCTTCTGAAGTCCCGTAAAACACAGTGCTCGATCCAGGTTCTGACTGTTGTCACCCATGAGATTATCATGGCTGTACTGTTGTGGTTGCCTTGTCTGATATGAACCTGTTAGAGCACCTAATCAATCAGTATGAGAGTGGAAGCCACAAACAACACCATGATTGAGCTGCAGAAAAGGGTAGACACTGATCCTACAGCTCCCTCTTTGCCGATTGCTGATTTACGATTGTATTAGAAGATGGAAGAAAAGCAACATGGTCAGACCTTTAGATCGTATGGCATGCGCCGAGGAGGCCAGCCATCCTTCTTCCACCGTTCTTCTTCTTCCTGAATCCCCGTTCTTCTTTTCCCTGAATCCTCTTCTGTTTCTCTTTTCTATACCAGGGAAAACCGAAGCCCCGCCATGGCCTTGGAGCCCCCCTGCCAGCCATGGAGGTCCGCCTTTGCCTGCAAGGACTTCGAACCGCCGCATCGGATCCCTCTGCCTCGCGCGCCCGCCCGCCATCGCCCGGCTCCGGCGAGCTCCTGCCTAGGTCGCCGGATCCCTCGCTCCGGCCTTCCTCACCGTTCCCCCGCCTCGCCGCCCGCCTTCGAATCAGCCTCCCCAGCCCCTGCAAGCTCCAGCCGCCGCTGCCGCCGTTCCGCATCGAGCCGCCGTGCTGCCCCCAACCGCTCGAGCCGTCGCGTTGCCTTGATCAAGAAGGTGCACTCGAGCGTCGTCGGCGTGTAGCCGGTCGTGCAGGGGTAGACGTGCCGGCGTGGTGGGCGGTGTCGGCGCACGGCGGTGCGCGAGGCAGGAGGTGGAGATGGGGATTGGGAGGCAGGGTCGTGCGAGGGTTGATTTTCTTTCTTTTTTCTCGGCTGTACCGGTTCGGGCTAACTTATTCCGAGTACTGTGCGTTGAATAATCAAAACAGTAGGACTTTTCTGAAAAACGCTGCGACGGTGAATTATTATTATATAATTATAATATATAATAATTATCCGTGTTTTATTATTATTATATAATTATAATATATATATATATAATTAATTAATTAACTAGCAAAAGAGCCCGTGCGTTGCAACGGGAGAAGAAAATACCGCACGGCCCTAACTCAATAACCATGACTATGAAGATTTTCATAAAATCATTTGAGCTTTCCTTGTATTTTATTTAATTGCATTTCTAATTTCCATTCCAACCTTCTCCAAAATGCCTTGTAGTTTGGCCCCCAAAACTTTGTCCAAAATTATTTTATCACACTCCACCAAAAATCTCATGTTTTTTGCACAATCCTAAAGCCTAGACCTAATTCAAACCCATTTGATATAAATCCTAATGAGTTTGAATTTAACTTACCAATTTATGTGAAACTTCTTGTCTGGGGCTAAGTATAAATCATGGACACCGCAGGAAAATTTTCATATATTTCCACGCACCTTAGCCATTTCGTTTCCCATCATTATTACTAATTTCTGTAAATGGCAAAAGAGAGAAAATGGGAAAGAGAGAGCGAGCCAGCTGGGCCAACCGGTCCACAGTTTGCTGAATTTGTTTGATGAGCTGAGGCCCATGCGAACTGGTTGATACGTACCGGGTTTGGTTGGCACATCAGCGGAAGGCGACGTACGAATTCGTGGATGGTGGTCATGTAGCTCAAAAAAAAAGCCTACCGGCACATCGGTCTTGCCACTTCTCCCATTCGTGGATGGTGGTCATGTGTTCCACCTAATCACGGTAAACACTTCTCCCGTTCATCGATGGTGGTCATTTATTATATTCCACCTAATCACGGTAAACATGATCAATTCCAGGGCGATGGGCTTGGCCATCAGCAAAAGTTTCAAATTTTTCCTAAAAATATCAATAGTCATGTTGCAAATATGTCCGTGCATTGCAACCGGTGAAAAACTATTATCCCCACATGACCGCATCCTCCTACTAAATGAACACGTTGTGCAAGACTCAAGAATCAGGCTATGGTGATGTGATGGAGATATTTTTTTATGAGATAAGGACATTTAAAAGGCAACTGAGACTAAAAGGGATACGATGTTATCATCGCCTAAGTTCATATTAGCATCCACATTTTTGGTCCTATAAAGACAGCCTCCATACACTTCAAGCAGAGTGGTTGTCTCTAAGCTTGACCTCCCTCCGGCCTTAAAGTACATCTCCAACAAATGAACAAAATTTGATTAATTGGTATCACTTATGAGCAAGCGTTGTAGCTAGTGATGTTTATTAATGGACCGATAGTGCGCAAACCGATCCAACACAGTCGAACCAAAAAAATGATGAGTCAAAAAAAATCAAAACCTTGTTTGGAAGTTAATTAAAATGAAAAACTAAGAACAATCCAATACTTGAGAAAGAATTGTAACGCAATTGAGGGTTCGTCTCAGGTAAACCTTTTTCTTTTTTGCGGTCAGGTAAAACCTTTTTTACACCATCCCAGATAAGCCTACTGGTTGAGAGCTACCAACGTGTGATATGTGATGAGGCTTTACGCGAGCTCATAGGGATTGATTATTGAACGACAGCCAGTTTTTTTGTGTTTCGGATCAGCCATGAGAAAATACATGTATGTGTTGTTCAGATCGGAGCCCCCTACCGACGAGCATATGCTTCACCGTCCCTTCCTCCAACCTCCTCCACGGCCCTGCTGCAACGTGGCCATGGGCCGACCCTTTTTCCCACGCTTCCCTCTCCATCTTGCTCCTCTAACCCCCCGCTGCAGCCAATCCTTTTGTTTTCTCTCTGCTTTCTTGATTTCTATGGTGGCTTGTTGATTTTCGAAGCAACTCGTATATAAACTGGTGTAATTCGGTGTAAAAGCGAGGTGGGACTATTTGAAGGATGAACGTTTTTGGAAGGACTGATCAAACTTTTGCAACCAGGATATAGACGAACTAATCTAGCATGATGAGTTGATCGAGGCTGGTTGCTCTCCACCAATCGATATATAAAAGAGAGCGCGATGCAGGCCCAGCGGGCCCATGGAGAGGACAAAAAATATGGTTAACTCAAATAGAAGAAATTGTTTCCGAACCAATTAAAAATACACATGCGAACACAGCCAAGCTGGTTGGGTGCGAGCCACCACCCAGGCGAGCAGGGATCGCGCGATGCAGGCCCAGCGGGCCCATGGAACAAAAAATATGGTCAACTCAAATAGAAGAAATTGTTTTTGGACCAATTAAAAATACACATGCGAACACAGCCAAGCTGGTCACCATGGCGAGCCTCCACCCAGGCGAGCAGGGATCGAACTTCCATTAATTTTTTTCCTGATTTGTTTATTTATTGATTATCCAGTCACAGGAAGAAGCGCATTATGACACGGAAAGAAGCGTATTACGACGGTAAACCCACGGAGTCAATCCGTGTTTTATTATTAGGGATAGACTAAAAAAATTGCCCGTGCGTTGCATCGAGTATAAAAATAATGAATATGTATTTAAAAAGCTTGAAAAAACTCAAGCAACTTTACAAATGGAAAAACAATATTAAAAGTACTCAAAAGTACCAATGACGTTCTTAAAAAGAAAATCTATCATTGTCTTGATTATATATTTAACTTCAAATAAATTGATCAATGCAAGTGAGCTACATATACGTAACGAGATTAAATTTCATCCGCAACAGACATGTGTAAAGCTCATGTATGTTTGCGGATTCAGACAAAACTAAATGTATCATTATGAAATAGTATTACCGAAAGTAACAACTTGAACATAACATAGCCCATATGACCAAGCTGTTCCAATTCAGGAGCTCACTCTGTATTCAATTATTTTCTATGACTAAACATATACTTGTATCTCCAACCAATCCTAGCTGGGCTTGGTGGGCTTAACCTATGCATCTGCATTGGATTTATAAAAATAATAAATATACATTTAGAAAACTTGAAAGAAAAAACTCAAACAACTTCACAAATGGAAAAGGCAATATTAAAAGTACTCAAAAGATGACCATTCTTGAAAAGAAAATCCATCATCATCTTGATTATATATTTAGCTTCCAATAAATTGATCCACGCAAGTGAGCTACACATACATAATCAGATTAAATTTCATCCACAATAGATATGAGCGCGGATTCAAACAAAACTAAATGTATCATTATGCAATATTATTACGAAAGTAACAACTTGAACGTCACATAGCCCATATGACCAAGCTTTTCCAATTTGGGAGCTCACTCTCTATAAAATTATTTTATATGAATAAACATATACTTGTATCGCCAGGCTTGGCGGGCTCAACTTATGCATCTGCATTGGATAGCACTTTATATATTTATAATGTATATACAAAAGTTTGTATGAATAAGAAATATCAGACAAAAATAATATGTGTGTATGAATGACTATTGAACATAATATGCAACCATTTTAAATTGTTAGTCACTGAGACAAAAGGAGGCATATGTCATGGATGAATTTGTGATTATATTGTTTCTGATGTGCATTAAGCTTTTCCAAAAAAAAATCACAACACTACGAGTATATATTGTCTACCCACAAAGGAAAAAAACATTAGAAGTATTGTCCTCAGAACCGGCACCATCAACCACGAAGCAGCCTGTGATCCTGGCAACAAGCTGCCCACCAAGCTGTCCTTCGGCGCCTGATCCTGCCGAGAAAAAGACATTGTCGCCTCTTTCTTCCTTTTTTTGGTTTGGCCACATCAAAAAAAAAATCAAACATATGTAATAAAGCTAGACATACATAAATTATGAAGTTTCCAGGGTATAAAGTTTATATACTAGGAAGACACAAGAACTGGTAGACCATGAGGACACAAGAACTGGTAACATTGGTAAGATGGATTCATGCCTACGGAGGGCCCAAAATTGTCAACGTTCTGGTGGTGGAAAATCAGAATGAATAAATAAATACGGAATCGATTTGCAGAACTGCGGATCATAATTGTTCTTTTAAGCGGAGTCAAGTTTGATATATAGATTGTTCGTCAGGTAGTACATGTACCACCGCTTGGACGAAGTCCCTCGTACGTACGTAGCTGGGCGCCTGGGCTCTTGGTGCCTGGCCATCCGGCTGGAGCGTGACCACTAGTGCGACCGATCCGGGCGGCACGGCCAGGCATGACGTCGCTGTAACGAGCTCCATGTCGTCCTCTGTTCGGAACCCTATCAAGCCTCCACGCGCGGCCACTCTAGACTTGATCCTTGCCCATGCACTCGTCGTAGCTCCAGAGCACCCACGAGGAAGTCACATCCGGACGGCACCGAAGCCCCTGGCCTCAATCTGAGGGAGAATCCGTTGAAGCTGGAACACGTCCAAAGGGGCGGACAACGCCAAAGTCGCTGGCTTCTTTCCCGGTGAGCTGGGTGAGGATTCGCTCAAACCTTGAAGCCCGCCGTCCTCGATCCAGGTGAGCAAGGCGAGCATCCGTGCTCCTCCTCCGCTGTTGTCTATTTTTTCCTGTTCGTGATGAGCTCCTCTCTCTTTCCCCATCTCTTTCTGAGCTCTATCGTGGTCAAACTGCTCCTGCCTCGATCGTCGAGCAGGCAGAAGCCCTGCGCCTCCACCACGGCGGGCATGGCGGGCCGGCGCCGAGTTGACTGAATACTGAATACACTGATGGCGTAGAGATAGTATTGCCGTCGAAGATGGACGGTAAGGAGAACAACCGCCACTGCTCCGGTGAGGCGAACGCTGTGTCGATGGCCTGCTATCTCTTCAGCGCGCTCACGTGCTTCCGCCGAGTCTCCTCGCCGCTTGTGGAGGCACCGCCAAAGATTGATCGGACAGGTAGGGCGTTGTATATGTAATACGTTGCGGTCGAGTCTGTACGATTCATCCAACGATCAGGTTTTCTTTTTTGAGGGAAATTGATCGATCAGGTAGGATCCATCACGTCCAGCCCAAGATCGACTACGCTGGAAAACAATTGTCACCAGCAAACGAAACGGTTTTTTAGTATCACCTCGTAGACATATTTTGTTATGAAGAGGTACAGTAGAAAGAAAAAAAAATCCTAGGAAGAATCAAGCCGTCACTAAGAAGAACATCACCTCACGTCACAGCAGGATGGATTCCCATTGCTCAGTTGCTCTATTGGTTGGGCCATATGTTCTAGATATGGAATAGACAGACAACTCCTGTATAGTAGTAGTACGAAGAAGATCCTCAACACATCATTGCCAGTTTTCCATCAAGACAAGATTTCAGATATGCTCGCGACCAATCTCTAGTTCATACAGCTGGGAAAGGTAACAAATGTTCCTTAATAATAGAAACAAGTGGGGGATCATGGAGCCCCATTAAGCATAATTTTCTGTTTGTTTTAACTATTTCGACAGCTAAGCTGTCGATTTCTTTTGGAAATCCTGAATCACAGCTCCATTGACCTGATGCTCTGGCATACATAAAAGATAGTGTTTGACTATATTCTGAACAGTATTTAAACCTGGGTTTAGACCAAAATTAGACACTGCGTGATTATGCATCTCTGACATGTATTTAAACATGGGCCAGTTCTTTTCGGCGATTCTCCCAGAATCACCCCCCTCCCCAGCTTCTTCCAGAATCGCCACTCCATATTTTTTTTACAATCCTATTTAGTTAAGGTCTAATTAGCTAGGATTGTAAAAAACATATGGAGTGATGATTCTGGGAGAAGCTAGGGAGGGGGTGATTCTGGTAGAATCGCCCAAAAGAACTGGCCCTAGTCTAGTATCTTAGTACTCTAAATTTTATGATTAAACTATAAACTTCCTAAAATAATTTAATTATCCAGGTAAACATCAGAATGAAAATTCGAGCACACACCTTCAGCTAAGCAGCACGCAGAGCATATTTAACTCAGACCTGAATACTGAACATCACCATCAAGTGCAGTAAAATTTATAACACCTGAACAATATTGCTCCGATGATCCATTTCCATGTCCTATGCGCGTCTCAAATACGATAAACAATGGATACTTTGCAGAATAACATCGCTAAAAGGAACTGCAAAACTATCATCTTCACCAAACGAAGCTGCAGTGGCTAACAAGCTCCAGTAAAGAATCCAACTCCATAGGTGCAGTGCAAAGTAATCTACACCACAATATCTCAAAATATGCCCAAGTTTACATCGTCCGATGTTCAAACTACATACTTTTGGAATGTAACCATACTAAGGATCGATAAATCATATCTCTTGGGGTAAATTAACACAGAAACATCCATAAAAGCACAATTATCTTAATCCATACCAAATAGTTCAATGTCTCCTGAGAGCTCAAATAGATAGTTCATAAATAAGAGTAATGCCGTAATGGTGAGTAATACAACACAAATTTTACAGGTGTAGCCACTTGATCACGCGATAATTCAAACACACAAATTCAATAGCTGTAGGCAGCTACCAAATGCAAACGCAATGGATCAATCAAGCAGGCCGGTCTTCCACCACACGACATTGCGTACCTGGCGGAGGTGCCTCCCCTTGAGCGTGTGTCCAGCGCCCTCCAGCAACCAGAAGGTCGTCATGGGAGCGTGTGTCCAGCGCCCTCCAGCACCCAGAAGGTCGTCATGGGCGACTCCCACGCCGGCGAGCGCGCCACCATCTCGTGCGGCGACAACATCTCCACGTCGTAGTCGTCCTCATCTGCTTCACTCGTGAAGTTGCGAACGCCTCGACCGTCGGTCGCCGCATCCGCGCCGCTGGCACATTCATCGGCGCGCATTGCGGCATGTGCATCGCCGGCGACGGCACCGGGCGGGGGATGGCGGGGATCATGTGTGGAAGGGCCATCGCCGGAGATGCGGGGGATGTCGAGACGAATGAAGCAGACGGGGGCGGCGAGAGAGGCCCGAGGCGCTCGGGGAGGGCCTCGAGGATGGCCCCCGGCGGGCGGCGCGGGGGGCTAGGGGTTGCGGCGCAGATGGAGGAGATGAGCAAGGGCCGGCGTCGCGGCTGCGGTCGCGGCCGCTCGGGAGAACCGAAGAGGTCGTCCACGTCGAGCTCGAAGGCCGCCGAGGCGGGTTGGTCGCCGGCGGCCGCGCGGGGGAGGAATGCGCCGAGGAAGCGCTCGGAGCTGGGCGAGCTCTTATGGCGCGCACGATCTATGGCGAGGCTCCGCTGCGCAGGCGGGTGGCTGGTTTTTTCTTTTCACACACGTACCGGCGGTTCGGGTTTGCTGGGCTGTATGTAAAACAACGACAACCTATGGAAGTTTTGACGGACGGACGGAAATTAGTACCACCTCGTTTATATTACGATTTTGTCTATACAAATTGTAAAAGCGTATTATAATATGAGAAGAAAGCGTATTATATATATAAATATAAATATAAATATAAATATAATATATATATATAATATATAATAGGAAGAGATAGGGAAAGAGCCCGTGCGTTGCAACGGGTATACATATTCTATGCTCGTGCTTTTCTACGGAGCGAACACAAATTTCATGAACCACAACTGGCCGATTTGCTCTCCTAGCTAGCAATTCAGCAACCAGTCACATCTTCCATCACCGATGCATCCCTCCCCCACTCATCGGTTCCCTCCCATTTACTTTGGTCAGTTCCATGCCATCTCTCCTCAATCCCCCCTCCCCCTGACCACTTACACTTTTAGCCGTAACCGTATGATCAATTTTATTGTCGTCCATCTTCGCGTGCCTGTGCTTGAGGGGCACATGATCAGAGCGAAACTCTTGCTACCCACTGATCTACATGACAATCTTCTCTTTCCTCCTCACAAGGCTGACCACTGCCACCATGGTACACAACAAGCGGCTACACGGCCGGCCTTCCGATTCACCACTGCGAGCAACATCGGCACATAACTACGCAACAGACGGCTACATGACCGGCTTTCCATTCACCACCGCAAGCAACATCAACACACAAACTGCAAACTCTCACAATGGGGCCTCCCTCTCAATTTCTCTACCACAAATTACAAGCAGTGGGAAATAAATCACCCCAGACAAATAAAACAAAATTGTGATAGACCCTTGTAGAAACCAACAAAATAAGGAGAGTTGCATACACATATCAGCATAGATGTCATTGTTCTACATATATACACTAAATATGCACTCGGAGAAGAAGCTGTAGAAAGTAAATGAAAATACGATGAAATTGCACCTGATTCTTAAGTATACGTAACTCTGCATATGTGGCGCAACTCTGCATATGAGGCATGATCCCTCTACCTTTGCAAGCATAGCAAGAAGAGTAATTAAGTGCTAATTAAAGCTTCATACTATAGCTTGAGCACAATAGTAATAAAATCCAATATAAGCTAGCTTTGTTGGCATATATATGTGCACTTGCAGAACTATGTAATCCATATAAAAAATACAACATGCAGTGGGAGGGACTTGCGTTGTTATCAGATGCATTGGCACTGTGCATATCCATACATTGCTATATGTACGATGAAATTAAAAAATTGTGAAGAGAAATAAATAAAATACGTGTGTAATATATGTAGAAATATTACTGTTTGGGAGCTGCCTCGAGTGTTAGCCAGCGTGCAGCCGTTCCCGAACAGGTTGCACTCGCCGCCGTGCTTTGGCTCCGCAGCAGTGCATGCTCGGGCTGTTAGGCAACTGCTGGAATGCTGGTTTTCGCATCACGGCTCGATGCAACCGCTCGCTGCGTTGCTGGCTGCCGCTGGTGTGCCGGTGCCGAGCCTCAATGCCATTTCCATCTGATGCGCATCGCCGGCTCTCACTCGCATGCCTCCGCCTCCCGTGCGCTGTCGCGAGCATCACACGTCTGCCTGCAGGAGTCGCTGCACCGCTCCTGGCCGTCACCACCATGCATCAACGGCAACCGCGTTCCCAAACAGCCCACGCGCCTTGGCCTACCTGGCCGCGAGCATCGCGTTCTTGGCACCACTGCGATGGGCCAAGGCCGCGTCGCACACACCATCGTGCCGCCGTGCCACCACGAGCCGTTTTGCCGCCCAAGTGCCCAGGGCACGCCGGCCAGCAAGAACTTGGGCGGGAAACCATGGCCGTCGGGACGCGCGAGGGCCGGCGTGGCCAAGCGCCCGACAGCTTGGTGAGCCCCAGCCATCTTGCCACCACGGAGTTGATCCCGTTGCAGCCGACCAGCACCTTTACCCGGAGAGTCGAGCCGTCAGCGAGGTGGAGCATCTTGGCGCCGTCGTCGTCGCCGTCGTCGATGGACACGATCCTGGAGGAGTAGCGGATGGTGCCCGTCGGCAACTTCGCCGCCAGGACCTACAGCAGCATGTCCCGCCTGACGCAGCGGAACTCGTCCCTGAAGTCCACTTCCTTCGCTATCTCACCCGTGGACGCTGACATGACGCGCAACCCTTGGATGTGCAGGTGGAGCTTCCTGATCTAGTCGCCGACGCCGAGGGCGTCGAGCGTGCGGAAGGCGTTGGGCCAGGTGGCGAAGGCGAACCCCGAGGCCCGGAGCACCGGGGACGACTCCAGCACCACGCTCCTCACCCCTTTCCCGTGCAGCCCGAGCGCGGCGGCGAGCCCGGTGAGCCTGGCTCCCACGATCACGATGTCCTCGCCGGACTCCCCTTGCCGCTGCATGCTTGCTGCCACTGCTGATAGCAACGAGGTCGAGGCCACGTAATCGGTGGACTTTCGGAAGAGAGCGCCTGCTGACACGAATCAACCAACCAATCTAGCTAGAGCTAATTAGTACCACCTCGTTTATATTACGATTTTGTCTACACGAATCGTAAAAACGTATTATGACTGGGCGAAAGCGTATTGTGACAGTGAACCCACGGAGTCAATCCGTGCTTTATTATTAGGGATAGACTAGTACAAATGCCCGTGCGTTGCACCGGGCAAAAAAATGAGGCACAACCTACTTAAGATCGCCAATATGATGTTAATATGCCGGCAGTTTATTGTGCCTCTGTTGCGATCCTCTTTCCAACCAACATAAATCAGTATTGTAGAACACTGATTTTGATGTATAAAAGGGATGCAGCAACCAGATAAATAAATCATATACTCCCTCCATTCGGAAATAAGTGATGTTGTTTTAGTTCAATTTTGAATTAAAACAGCGTCACTTATTTCCGGAAGGAGGGAGTAATAATTAATGGTCTGTACATTATTGCACCTTGAATCGAATGGAACAGAGGTGCATTATGGTATTTAAGGTTATTTTCATCCTTGTACTCATAAACCAGAGTCTGCAATCTTATGTATTGAAAGGAGAATCAAAAGAGGAGAACAATGTATTTCGAGAGCTCTTAGATCCTTGATGACAAATTCTTATTGTTTCTGATAAACTTGTGTTCTCCAATTTTAGTCCAACACTCTGAACTATCTCATCATACAGTTTTGATAAACAATACAAAGTGTTTTCGCTTTCGAATATGCTTGGAGATGAAAACTGTTTGTTGCTATTTATAAAGAATGTTAGTTGGTTATGTACTGCTAAAGCGGTAGCGCATAATACCTCAACCACAAGAATTTTAGTTGGTTTTGTACATATGCCCGTGCGTTGCAAAGGGAGATAAAAAAATATTTTGGAATGGATCTACGCTCAAACACGTACTATTATCATACTGAGGTTCATTGATCCGAACTCATAAGGAAGAGCCTAACAAAATGAATTGGAAAGTTCATGTCAGAAGGACATTGTGATGGCCGCATCAAACATTGATCGAGATGCATGTGCTTCATTGAAGAACGAATGTCAGTTTTCATGAAGCAAGCCGGATCATGGAGATATGCACGCGTCATAGCTCGGGGGCTGACTGCTTTTGGACTGGGCGAACGAACTGGTGTCGGTTGAGGTCACGACCATCGCCTTTACCATCTGTTTTTTTGGATCTTTTGCGACCTTGAGGCGGATGAATATGGTAGCTGAGGCAGTAGAGATAATCTTATATCGTGCATGATAAAGTTGTTGCTAAGCTCGTCCTTGTCGAGGTAGAAGGTGAGGTTATATAATTTATACTTGATGTCCACCTCACGGTCACTATCATGCGCGAGCCAGGGCGATGGTCGCAAAGTAGGCCTTCTGCCCGTGCCAGTCGCCACCTTCCACTATGCAATTTTTATGGTGTCCCAAGGAAGAATGCTTCGTCAATCAGTATGTTTCTCGAGTCGTGTACAATGACACGTGAGCATGTGGTTCGGAGATAAAAAGATTAAGGCAATTTGAAGTATTTATTGACCTTTGACAAATTAGTTATATTATAAATAAAAAATTATCTAACAATTCGTCTCTCTTTTGCTTGGAGATGTTTTTGATTCCTATAGTGTAGAGTTGTACGATGCATCAATCATGATAGAAAATAGAAACTGAAAGGCAAACTCTGTCGAAAAGAAATGGACGGCTGTTTGTTTGGATAACTCACAACAAAATGAAAAAGTCACATGCATGTTTATCTCTCACAGAGCACGTGGCACAACCTGGCGTCGCCTCGATTGCCTCGCCTGCAAGCTTTCAACACATGTCCCTACTCCCTACTACGTGTTGC
Organism: Triticum urartu; assembly: GCF_003073215.2. Taxonomy (NCBI): domain Eukaryota; kingdom Viridiplantae; phylum Streptophyta; class Magnoliopsida; order Poales; family Poaceae; genus Triticum; species Triticum urartu. Next base: position 386,859,633 of record NC_053026.1, on the reverse strand, counting down.
ATAGTACACCATCTCATGACGGCGGATTCACACAAACTCCATATCTCCACAGCACAATACAGCATGACCGCACGGACATGCCAGTGACAAGCGAAAGGAGGACACATGCATGCGCATGGAAAAGAGCGGCCGGCACCGAGGAGTGACGTCGCGCCAGCCAGCCGCGGTGGCGTCCCACGGAAGGTCTTGCACCAGCAAGGTGACCGCCTGATGTACAGGCTCGGGACGATGACGCTGATGGGGTTCGGCATGCATTATCGGTGTCATCGGCTATCTAGTGCTCTATAAGAATCCAGAAGGCAAGGCCCAGCACTTCAGCCACATAGGTCGCTGACGTGGACATCGGACACGGCAGCGACCCAGTGGAGGTCGCGAGGTGGCCGACTGCCGCACAGGGCTGGGACGATGGCGTTGATGGGGTTCGGCATCATCGTCGTCATCGGCTATTTGGTGATGTACAAGAAGGCGCGAGGCCCAGCCGCCAGCCCTGTGCCATGGAGGTTGCCAAGGTCGCTGTCGGGCACGGCGACCCTGCCGTCGGCCTCCTGGCCGTCTACCTGAAAGGGCCTTGCTACCAAGTGCCCTCCTGTAACCGCACGCGCTCCTACCATGATTAGATGATCCAATCTATGTCTCAGGTTTTTGTATGGACGCAAGTAGTACGATGTAATTCTGAATTTCCTTGCAGGGACCTTATACAACCCCAGCCTCCCGCCTCTCGATGGCACACCCTCGCCTTCTTCGCCGGCAAGGTTAGGCATGTTCTCCTCCAGCACTCTGGTCACGGGCAGGACAACGATATGAGGGTGTAGACCCCGAAGCTTGTCCGTTGGAGAACCAAGTGCCAATATTGGCTGGGGCGACCAGTCCATCCTGCTACTGCACAGTATTCTTGCCTGCACTCTCCCACGGCGGCGCCCTACTCACGCCCGCCCTCAGGAATTTTGCAACGGCATCAGAGGTAAGCAAAATGAAAACACCTTCCTCCGCATGTTAATTGGTCTCTGGTGAGTCATTGTCGCCACCGATGATGATTTCTTGTGAAGTGGGATGCAAAATTAAGCAGGCGAATATGTATATCATGGTGCAGGAGGAGGGCTCGTCACCCGTTGATGCTGGCGGTCGGCCAACTCTGTGCCTCCATGCTCATCGCCGAGCTCCACGGTATATTCTCGTGTGCCTATTCATGTTAGGTCGCCGAGACGGTACGCTGGAATGAGCGGCTTGGTGTGTCTAGTGCTCGCCGTCTGGCAGCATGACACGATGTGTCATGGGTCGATGGAAGTCAATCCCACCCAGATCGACGGCATAGGCTTACGGGCTTGGAAGAAGTAGAAGAGGAGGCTTTGGTTGCGGCTGTATTTATTGGAGGAGGGTTGTGCGTGGCTGGTTGTGTTTGTGTCCTTCACGGCAAGTCATGGCAGCGTATTATATTGGGACTTTCTACAGGTGTGGCTTCGAGCGCAAGATCGATAATATAAGGTATATACGGACGGACGATGCTTGCTTCTTTCTCTTCGGTACCCTTGTTGATCTGGTTTTGCCTGGGCTGGGTTTGGTGGGCTGAGGCCAGACGGATCAGGAGAAGTCCAACTGACTTAAAACAACAGTGACCTACGGAAATTTTGACGGCGGACGAACCTACAGATGGTTCCCTGAATTAGTACCACCTCGCATATATGTTTTAAATCAAACTGAAAGCGTAAATTCGTGGGAAGAAGCGTATTGTGACGGTGAACCCATGGAGTCAATCCGTGCTTTATTATTAGGGGCATATATGTTTTAAATCAAACTGAAAGCGTAAATTCATGGGAAGAAGCGTATTGTGACGGTGAACCCACGGAGTCAATCCGTACTTTATTATTAGGGAGACTAGCAAAAGGACCCGTGCGTTGCAACGGGAGAAAAAAATCATAAACTTCAATGGGCATGACAACATTTTGCTGCATCACCGATAACATTTTGGCGACCATTTTGTTCAATTTCATTAATAATTCGTAATAAACAAAATTTTAAAAATAATATTTTTTGATTTCCCAAACATTTGTTTTAAAAATTGCAAACATGTTTTGAATATGCGACACAATCATTTTATGCTTTATTCAAAAATTTACTTAAAAGTTCTTTTTAAAAATTTTGGAGGTTTTTTTAAGTATCAAATTATTTAAAGGAGAAAAAATCATAATGGAAAAGAAAAAATAAAAATAAAAAAACGAAATTTAAAAACGGACCGCCCGCACATGGGCCGGCCCTAATTGGAGCGCCGTGTCTTCTCGCTGCGTGCAGAGCGCAGTATAGGAGATCACTACTGCATGGGATGGCCCAGGCAGGGGATTCCCCAGTGTGAAATGTTTTTGTCAACTTATAGATGACATTGGTGGGTCATATTTTATAAGTTTGGAAGCAATTGATGACTTTAATAATAATAATTATTATTATAGTGCATATGCCGTGCATTGCAAGAAGATCAAATAAAAAATAGCATGTCCATCAAAACATCACGATAGCGTTCAGACGCTGCCAACTGGTAGCTACAAGAAGGTCCATGTCCATATCTAGAAGAAATGTATAATCATAAAACGACCTTGCAATGACATGCGTCCGACCTGTAGCATCGCCAGTCATCCTTGCAACTTCCACGTGGTCGCCTTTGCAGTGTTTTTCATCCAACTGGTAGGACAAACGACCGTCCTTCCAGCGTCCATGTAATAATTTTGCAGCACTTTGGTCCGAATTGCCAATAGAAAAAAGGACAGCGGAGACTGATGTTACATTGACGTGTTTCAAGCTAGACACACTGGGCACTCGACCTTACAGCGACGCGTGCCGCTTGCAGTGTAGTGTTTGCCGTTTGAAGCAGTGAAACTTGAGCGAAGTTGCACGTAGATCAAGCAGGTATATTTTCAAAAAAAATTATAGCAGGAAAAATGCCGAGAAATGAAAAGATTTACGTTTGCAGCTCCAAATCAAATGCTTGCAGTTGCAGTACTTAAAGAAGGACGTGCATGCGCGTGCATGAAAAAAAGGAGCTACCCTGAGGAGCATGCCACGCATATCATCATACGCCAGAAGTTGCAATCATTATCAGGGTTAGTTTTTTTAGACAAATAACCTGGGTTTTTTTGGGGAAAGACAAAGAACCTGGGTGAGCTGGTTCGGGGCGTGGAGACCAGAGTACATCCCCACACGCTGCTGATTTTTGGATCGTATCCAATGAAGCCTGGGAAGAGGCCCATCAGCATATATCAGCCCAATATATGGCTAGCGTGCGAAGTTGGAGGTACGACGTAGCACAAAGCAGCGATTGAGTCGTTTTTTTAGCAGAATTAGTACCACCTCGTATATATGTTTTAAATTCAAATGAAAATGTAAATTCACAGGAAAAAAGCGTATTGTGACGGTGAATCCACGAAGTCAATCCGTGCTTTATTATTATTAGGGATAGACTAGCAAAACATGCCCGTGCGTTGCAACGGGAGAAAATGTGTCCTTACACCGTCCTACTTGAATGCAACATGTAAGCATGTTTATGATCGGAGCAAACACGGTTGCGATGAATCAGACGACAATGCGGTTCGAAGATAGTGCCGGCATGGATGAGCGCAGAGTTGAGGTGTTGAAAACGGCATTGCAAAGACGTCCACAACCGTTCGTGATGTTGATCTCTATCTCTGGTGTTGGAGTGAATGAGCGTGGAGCCCGGACGAAAGTTGAAACAGGGCATGTCTTCGGTTGGCATGAACAGTGTAGCATCCGGACTGTCTCATCTGGTGACAGGGGGTTGCACGCCAAATTCTACAGAAAACACATATCAGCTGCATTTTTTTAAAAAATAGAGCGGAGAAGATGAAAAAATGGTGCAAATTTCATGTATCAAGCCGGTGTTGTGGGCAGTTTAGAGATCGCCGACTTTGCACTTTCTCAAGTACCGGACACATCACCCGCAAAAAAAAGTACCGGACACATGCACGAATACTAATATTCGTTATAGCTTCCCTTTTGCACTACTGTGCATGCATATATTGTGTGCACGCAACGATCAAGCACCGCTTCCATCATTTTCAACGAAGCCACAACTTCGTTGAAGTTCCATCATTCCATTTCTCAACAAAGCCACAAATTCTTTGAAGTATCCCAGCCTACTATTGCACGCATGCACACATGAGCCTCTTGCATCAATATTAAGCCCAACCAAAGCACCTCTTGCATCACCTATGAGCCACAACTTCTTAAGAAAATTTTCAGTATATCCCATGTATCATGCAGCCTCCAAGCCTCCAAAGCACTTCCCTCTTCCATGTGAAGGAGTCCTTTTAATTAGCTCACACCATACAATGTTGTTAAACATATATAAATTAGTGAAAATAATGTGATTGGAGCCATGTGGGATTATTCAACATGAAATATCCAAAGACATTAATACTGTAGGTTGGGCTCTATTTTTTGTATGTTGATGAAGCCATGTGCACGTGGCCCAGCCCCTAGAGCAATGGCCCAGGCCCAATCCTGATATAATTACAGGTTGAAGATCATATACAAATAGAGCGCAACTCGAATTTGTAGATAAAAATTACCTGTCGCAGTTGGTCATCACGTTCCTTCCATTGCAGGCTACCAGAGAGAATATCGTTGGTTCGAATCGTAAAATTGTATTACAACGGGGCAGAAGCGTATTGTGACGGTGAACCCACGGAGTCAATTCATGCTTTATTATTAGGGAGAGACTAGCAAACATGTCCGTGCGTTGCAACGGTAGATACAGAAATTACACTCTGGTCAAATAAGTATGACTCAATCAACATCCTTTATTTTAACACGGTAGCTCATCATTTTGCCATTTACCTTTCTTCCGACTCTCGCTGATGATGGACGTGATGTCCACATGATCACAATGCATTCGACATGGTAAATCCCAAGACAATGAGCTTGCCACCGCATGACACACTTGTCATTGTGTAGCGCAAGAAAATGTTTAAAACTTTTAAAATAAATCTCATCTACCACGAACTACTCCCAACGCCTAGACATATAAAGACTTTCCAAAAACTGATCAAAACGTAGACATAAAAGACTTTTGAAACGTCAAAAAGTTTTTGGAATTGACAAACATTTTTTCTAAATAATTGGGCATTTTTAAAATTCGTAAACATTTGTTTTGTTTAGACGAACATTTATTGAACACATGAATATTTTTTAAATTCCTGAACATTTTTTGAATCAATGGTTTTTTAAAATTAGTGAAAAATTCGCAAAAAAGTTGATTTTTTTGAGAATTTTCTAAAATTTCATGGATATTTTTTTAGATTCGTGATCGCGAATATGTTTTGTATACATGATCATTTTTTCAAAATCAAGAACATGGTTTTATTTCCCGACAATTGTTTTCCAAATTGTAATTTTTTTATAATTTTCCAAAATCTTTGTAAAATTACCAACATTTTTTGAAACCACGAAAATTTTATGATTTTTCAAACATTTTTAAGATTCGTAGACATTTTATGATTTCTCGACCATTTTTTCCAAAATCTGCAACTTTTTAAAAAAATTCAATCTTGAATTAACTCAAAAAAGAGAGTAAGAAACAGAAATAAGAAAAGAAAAGACAAAAAAATAAAGAAAAATAGAGATGTCGCGTCCCGCGGGCCGGCCCATGAAGACATTCAGGGGGGATGAGGTGGGTGAAAAAAACGGTGAACACAAGGTTCGAACCCTGGTCTTCCGAGTGGGAGAAACAGGCTGTTGCCACTACGCCACCAGCTCACATGTGCTAAATGATGGGTATCGTACCTATAAAACACTTATAGCGACGGTGTCTTAATAAAAAACGAATCGTTTTCCGTTTAGATGGCATAGCGGGTATGTAATGCCCCGAGACCGATGTGCCAGGTGTTGTCCAGTTATTCGCTATTTTTGCCTTGTCATTGCTTGCGTGTCATGCATTGCATATCATGTCATCATGTGCATTTCATTTGCATACGTATTCGTCTCATGCATCCGAGCATTTTCCCCGTTGTCAGTTTTGCATTCCGGCGCTTCGTTCTTCTCCGGTGGTCATTTCCACCTTTCTTTCATGTGTGGGGGTTAAACATTTCCGGATTGAACCGAGACTTGCCAAGCGGCCTTGGTTTACTACCGGTAGACCGCCTGTCAAGTTTCGTACCATTTGGACTTCGTTTGATGTTCCAACGATTAACCGAGGGACCGAGAAGGCCTCGTGTGTGTTGCAGCCCAACACCCTTCCAAAGTGGCCCAAAACCCACCTAAACCCTCTCCATCATCTCGGTCGTTCGATCACGATCGCGTGGCTAAAAACCGCACCTCATTTGGACTCTCCTAGCTCCCTCTACCTATAAATATGTGCCCCTCCCCGAAATTTCGGATCATTTCGCGGTCAAACCCTAGCGTCTTCATCCTCGCGCCGCCGGACATGTCCAACCACGCCGGACATGTCCGCCGGACACGTCGCATCGACCAACCCCGTCGCGCCATGTCAGCTCCTCCGCCGCCTCGCCCAACCACAGCGCGACACCTCAGCCTCGCCGCCTCTCTCTCTCCACCGCGCGCGCCGCCGGCCCGCGGGGCCCGAGGCCGGCCCGCCCGAGCCGCGACCGGGCCCGAGACCCCGCACGTCGCCCGCCTCCCTGCCTACGTCGCCGGCGCGTTTCCCCGCCGCCACCGCCAACTCCGGCCGCCGCCCGGCCACCGCCCGGCCACCGCCTCCACCGCGCGGCCTCGCCGGTCGCCCTCGCTGCTCCGCCCCGCCGGTCGCCGCCGTACGCCGCCCCGTCGCCGGATCTGCCGACCCTGCCGGATCCGATGCCTAGGCCCTCCTCTCCGGCCTCCTTGCTCCTCTCCAGCCAAGTCCGGCGACTCTCCGGCGAGCTCCCGACCATCCTCGGTTTCCGTGCCAAACCCTAGATCTGTTTTCAGAGGGTATATTTTTCCTAAGTCCCCGAAATTCCCAGATTCATGTGTCCATGTTCTTCATGCCGTAACTTTGCATCCGTAGCTCCGATTCATGCATATAGCATATCAAAATGTTCGTCTCAGAGAGTACATCATTTCATCTCATTGCATAATTTTCATTTGAGTTCATCTTGATGCCCGAAATGCTGTTAGAAGAGGGCTAGTTGAGATAATTGTCAGATCTGCTGCTCCATTTAGATATTTGTCATTTTTGCCATGATTATTGTGTGCATGATATGCCCCTGAGCTCTATATATGTTTTGTTAAGGGTTTTGCCATCTTTCCAGAGGTTCAACCCATGTATTTTTGTTATGTGTGTGGTGACTAGCACAAGCTTGCCAAGTGAGGCACTTGGTAATGCTGATTTCAGGGACCTAGCATTTCCACTAAGTCCTTGATCTGTTTATCTCTTATTGCCATATGTTCATATTGTTTCCTAGTGATCCGTGCCTCTTTTGAGGATGATCAGTAAGGATGTTTTGTTAATCTTGTAGTGCTCTATCCATCCATGTCTTTGTTTGCAATTATGGAGCACCCTAGCTTGAGTCAATCGAGCTCTACTTTTGCTATTTCGTGAATCTGGGCAGATTGTCTACTTATTAGCGATTTTGCCGAGGATGTTGTAGTTGATCCGTGCATGCTATGTTATTGTTCTTGCCATGTCTAGCTTGTATAATGTGTATTCTTGATGGGTGTATGCTTAGATTGTCATGACTTGCTCCGTAGTGAGTGCATCGAGCTCGTTAACATGCCTACTTGATATCTGATTTGCATGTTCCAGTTTTGCACTAAGTCTGTAATCTGATTATGTTTTTGCCATGTTCACATGCTTGCAATTGTGTTTTCTGATCCCTTTTGGCTCAAGGTCACCAAGGGACTTTTGTTAAGCTTTTTGAGTAGCTCCATGCCATGTTTTACTTTGCCATGTTCAGCTCCTGTAGCATGTAGTTTTGTTGCTCCAAAGAGTGCTATCTGATCTGAGATTCCAGACAAGTGTTAATTTCACCAAGTCTGAAATCTGTTTACCATATGCATTTTTGCCATGCTTGTTTGAACCTGTTAATGGATGAATTGGCCGTAGCTCAGTGTTCCTCTTTTGTCAAGCATCATGAATGGATCCCTGCCATGTATTTTGTTGCCATATTTGGGTGCTGTAGCATGTTCATCTTGTTGCATTTAGATGGCTACTTGCTGTATATCGCACACCGGTGCCATATTTGAATTGCTTGCCATTTCCAAACCGTAGCTCCGATTCCGGTGATCTTTATATCATTTTCAAGCGATTTCATCTCACCTTTCCAGTGGCACACTTGGATTTCCAAGTTGAGGCCAGATTCTATCATTCCTTGTCAAATCATGCATATGCATCGCATACCGCATCCCGCATATCATACCATGTTCATGTGTTGGTTGTTTACTATGTTGTGTGCTTCTTTTTCGGTGTTTGCTTCTTCGGGTTGGTTCCGATAACGTCGCGTTGTGAGGACCCGTTCTTCTACGTTCCGTTTGTCTTCTTCATGGACTCGTTCTTCTTCCTTGTGGGATCTCAGGCAAGATGATCATACCCTCGAAATCACTTCTATCTTTGCTTGCTTAGATGCTCGCTCTTTTGCTATGCCTATGCTGCGATACCTACCACTTGCTTATCATGCCTCCTATATTGTTGAACCAAGCCTCTAACCCACCTTGTCCTAGCAAACCGTTGTTTGGCTATGTTACCGCTTTGCTCAGCCCCTCTTATAGCGTTGTTAGTTGCAGGTGAAGATTGAAGTTTGTTCCTTGTTGGAACATGGCGATCGTTCCTTGTTGGAACATTGTTTACTTGTTGAGTTATCACAATATATCTTATTTAATTAATGCATCTATATACTTGGTAAAGGGTGGAAGGCTCGGCCTTATGCCTGGTGTTTTGTTCCACTCTTGTCGCCCTAGTTTCCGTCATATCAGTGTTATGTTCCCGGATTTTGCGTTCCTTACGCGGTTGGGCTATTATGGGAACCCCTTGACAGTTCGCCTTAAGTAAAGCTCTTCCAGCAATGCCCAACATTGGTTTTACCATTTGCCACCTAGCCTTTTCTTTTCCCTTGGGAGTCGCGCTCCTGAGGGTCATCATTATTTTACCCCCCCCTGGGCCAGTGCTCCTCTAAGTGTTGGTCCAACTTGTCAGCCGCCGGTGGCCACCAGGGGCAATTCTGGGCTGGCCTACCGGAAGTTTGGACAATCCGGTGTGCCCTGAGAACGAGATATGTGCAGCTCCTATCGGGATTTGTCGGCACATTCGGGCGGTGTTGCTGGTTTAGTTTTACCCTGTCGAAATGTCTTGTAGAACCGGGATACCGAGTCTGATCGGAATGTCTCGGGAGGAGGTCTATTCCTTCGTTGACCGTGAGAGCTTGTGATGGGCTAAGTTGGGACACCCCTGCAGGGTTTTGAACTTTCGAAAGCCGTGCCCGCGGTTATGGGCAGATGGGAATTTGTTAACGTCTGGTTGTAGAAAACCTGAACTTGACCTTAATTAAAATGAATCAACAGCGTGTGTTACCGTGATGGTCTCTTTCCGGTGGAGTCCGGGAAGTGAACACGGTGTTGGAGTTATGCTTGACGTAGGTTGTTTAGGATCACTTCTTGATCATACTTTCTCGAATGTGCTTTGCCTTCTCTTCTCGCTCTCATTTGCGTATGTTAGCCACCATATATGCTAGTCGCTTGCTGCAGCTCCACCTCATACATTTACCTTACCCATAAGCTTAAATAGTCTTGATCGCGAGGGTGCGAGATTGCTGAGTCCCCGTGGCTCACAGATACTTCCAAACCAGCTTGCAGGTGCCGATGAGTCCGTGCAGATGACGCAACCAGGCTCAGGAGGAGCTCGATGAAGATCTTGTCCTTTGTGTTGTTTCGTTCTAGTTGATCAGTAGTGGAGTCCAGTTGGGGTCAATCGGGGACCTTGTCGCATTTGGGGTTCTTCTTTTAATTTGGTTCCGTAGTCGGACCTTGATTGTATCTGTATGATGTAATGCTTTATTCATGTAATTGGGTGAAGTGGCGATTGTAAGCCAACTATGTATTTTTTCCCCTATTGTATTACTTGGGTTGTGTGAAGGTTACCTCACTTGCGACATTGCTTTCAATGCGATTATGCCTATAAGTCGTGCTTCGACACGTGGGAGATATAGTCGCATCGAGGGGGTTACAGGGTAATATATGGCAACTTCGAGGGTAATGTTTAGACGGACGACCAGAAGCAATACTTGGTTTATTAGTAGGTAGAGATTAAGGGAGACTTAGTAATTTTAGGCAATAATGCAAAATATGAAAGTGAGCCTAACAATTGCAAGTATGATGCTAAGAGCTAAGCAAGGTAAACAAGTAACACAAATAAGTAAGTAAGCAAACACAAAATGATATAAGTAAGTGCTAAGAGACAAGTAACCACAAGTAGAGAGTTAGGGTTAGAAATAACCGCAACTCCGAGAGACGAGGATGTATGCCGATGTTCACTTCCTTGGAGGGAAGCTACGTCACCGTTTAGAGGGGTGGATGTTACCACGAAGGCACACCAACGACACGAAGGCTCACCCTATTCTCTCTTTGAGACAACACCACGAAGGCGTTTCTCAACCACTAGTGGTAGACCTTGGGGTGGTCTCCAAACCCTCACAAACTTTCCGGAGGTAATCACAATGCTCGATTCCTCACCGAAAGAACTCCTACCGCCTAGGAGTCTCCAACCTCCAAGAGTAACAAGGCAAGCACCAAGGATCCAAATCAAGCTCAAACACAAAAGTGATTGGTCAAAGTGTGGGGAAGGAGTGGATCTTGCTTTTGATTGGTTTCCCTTTGAATCTCTCCAACAATCTCTCCAAGAATCAAAGGAATGAAGGTTGAGAGAGTAGGAGGTGTATGTGAGGCGGCTGTGGATGATGTTTTCGCAAAAGGGTAACCCTAGAAGAAAATGACTTGGGGTATATATAGTGAGAGCACAAAATGAACTGTTACAGTCAAAAATGCACTACCAGACAGTCCGGTAGATCTATACAGGACAGTCTAGTCAAAGAACTATTCAAAGCGTTGACTGTACAGAGTGCTAAAAATATGAACTACCGGATAGTCCGGTCCAGGGACCGGATAGTCCGGTGACAACAGACATAAATCAACATCAGAACCAGAGCCATCGGACAGTCTGGTAGAGGGACCGGACAGTCCGGTCAATCTAGAAGAGGTAGACACAAATTTTGTGAGCGGCCGGACAGTCTGGTCCAAAAGACCAGACAGTCCGGTAGTGAAAACTTCAAGACAAATTTAGAGTGACATGTGTGAGCTAAGAATGTTTGGTGGCTATTTTTGTATGTACATGTGAGAGTGTAAATGAGATATGTGAATGTGTATCAGATGTGAGACCGTGTGTGAAATGTGTGTATGAGCTTAATCCATCACCTTGGTACCGTCCCCTCTTAATAGTGCGGGATCCCTAATAACATAATGTAAAGGAGGCTCAAGGACTCTCTAAGTCTTAGGGAATCCACGGCTTGCTCCTTAATGTTTTTGGGGAAGTCGACGAGCATCTATTCATCATCAACCTTTGAACTAATACCTGGGATATACTTGACAAACCGTATTAGTCCAAATAATATGTGTGTCATCAACAACAAAATTATCTTAAGTGTATGAATGCACTTTCAATCTCCCCCTTTTTGGTAGTTGATGACAACACACACATAGCTCTTAAAAAATTATGACATGAATAGATAAGAGCATAATCTGCATGATGTAGACAAGCTCCCCCTATGAATGTGCACAAAAGATCTTGAATGAGAGTAAGATGCACATATATATTTTTGTTGTTTTTGGAGAGCTCCCCCTGGATCATGCAACTAATGCAATGCCAACATAAATAGTATTTAAGACATGACAACATTGCATAGAGTATGTCATGACAACAGAATGTAAGATAACCCATGCACAAATATATATAAACATATGAGAGACATAGTAAAGTAACATCATAAAGAGCAAGTTTCTCTCATAGACATAGATAATAGTCAAAGTGGATCTTACAAATATAATAGAATGGTTCAGAATATCATGACATCCAACACTTAGATAGTAAATGGGCTTAAAGATCCAATTATGCGCTTGCCGTACATAAATCAAAGAACCAAGGCAAAACACATAGAAAATGCGTTAGCAACCTAATATTCTCTTCTCCCCCTTTGGCATCGAAGTACCAAAAAGGGGGGGAAGGAAACTACATGGTCACCAACTGAAGATCACTCCGCCATAGCATCCACGGAATCATCAGACTGTAGAGGCTCAAAGTACTCCTCAAACCCAGTACGAGGGAAAGGGACATCGGACAGACGACCCAGAGCGAGGGCAAGCTCGGAGTCGGGAGAGAGTGTAGCGCCGGTGTCACGAAGCTGGGCCTTGAGCGCGATGTACTTGGAGTTGTGATGGTGATTGAGCTGCTCAATTTCGAGTGCATTGTTGCGGGCACTTGTGAAACAGGCCAAAAATCCTTGAGAAACAAACTTCTGCCACTTGGAGACTTTCTTGGGAGGAGCAGCATGAGAGGAACTGGTGAAAGCGGGCTCCGTCGCCTTGGCGAGCCTGACCTTGTCAACCTCACCGACCCGGGGCTTGTAAGGATTGTGCTTACATTCCATGTGAATCTCTCCCAGGTGGGTTGCAGAGGATACAATGAGAGCCATAATGAACGGGGCATATGGGAGAGAGCGTTTGACAAGTGTAGCCCTGCGAATCTCATTGTAGATATAGTCAAAGATATGGAACTTTTCAGATTGGGCCATGAAATGCATTATATCCAGGGCGTAGTCCCACATCCGGCCTTTGTCTCCTCCTTTACCAATAAAAACCGGCCTCAGAATCTTATGAATGTGAAAGTATTTGGGAAGCATCAGGGAAGCAAGGCCAAACTCAGATGAAGGAGTCTGTGGAGGATAAAGTAATGCAAGACCATCAACCTTCACTGAGGAGCCGGTTTCATGAAGCTTCTTTCTGGGGGCATTAAAACCATCTAGTCCAAGAATCTCAGCCCACTCATCATAGGTGAATTTGTATTGGGTACCATCAGTCATCCAAAACACCGTACGATCGGGATCATTGCCAAAATAGCAAGTTGCATAGAACTGCATGATCAACTCAGCACACCAATCCTGCTTAAAGGAAATGATATCCATGAGTCCCTTGGACTCGAGAAGCTCAAGCACGCCCTCGAAGACATCGGGCCTCTTCCTGACAATAGCAAGATCCACCCATTGAGACTCAAGAACTTTCACATGCATGCACATACTCTCATAGATGTCTTGTTGATAGTGAACATGAAACCGACGATAGATGCGAACAGATTGACACCGGCGATAGGGGTTGGTTTGGTTACGCACAAGCTGAAGAGCATGAGAAGAGTGGTGTGAGTAATCAACGGGCTCATGATTAGGAGAAGCAGCAGGACGAGTGATACAGAATGATTTTGGCTCAGTAGGAGGAGGGGAGGCAACCCTCTTTTTCTTCTTGCTGGGGCCAGTGGAAGGAGCAGGTTTTTTTTACAACACGGCTCCCTTTAGGTTGCTTGGCAAGAGGCACAGCCACTCCTTTAGCCTCAGCAGCAAAATCGGACTCAGAACCATCACTCGCAGGATCATCACTGGGAGCATCACCATCACTCACATAGGCGGCACACCGAGAGAAGCCCACATCTGTGAGAGAGATAAAGTGACAACGGAATGAGATATGGCCATGCCGAAGGTGAGTTAATATGAAAGCTCTGAAATTTTGGGGCCAAAATAGCACTCAAATCCCTTGCAGGATGCCACCATTTTGAGTCCAAAATTACGAGATATGCATACAAAGTCGGATACCGAAGCAGGGGGCAGAGCACAGATAGTGAAAATTATGTTGAAACCCGAAAGATTGGAGTGGAATGAAGATGACTAGAAAGACTAAGTAAGATGAGAAGAGGAATCACAGAGAGAGAGAGAGAGAACTACCACGCGAGCGACCAGCCGGGAGCTTGCGATGACCCAGCGAAGCTTTCTCCCGAGCCATGGCGCCGGAGGAGGAGAGCCACGAGGCGGCCGAGCCCAGCAGGCCGGCGGCGCAGCGACGGCTAGGCCGGATGCTGGGGCGACGGGCCAACGGCGGCTGAGGGCAGCGGCGGAGATCGAGACTGGCGGCGCGGCGGCTGGGCGACGGGGCGGGAGGAGCAGCAGCGGCTGATTTGTGGGGAAGCAGAGACGGGGGCAGCGAGATGTGAGAAGAAAGAAAAAAAGAGAAAAAAGAAAAGAAAAGATGCAGCTAGGTTGACTCGATCTGCACCAGACAGTCCAGACAACTGCACCGGATAGTCTGTTCATAACAGCAGACGTGCAAAGGGAAATCAGTAGCCACCGGACTGTCCGGTCATGCGTATCGGACTGTCAGCTCGTAACAGAGCAATTTTTGAAACAGTAGCAAATATACACCGGACAGTCCATGCAGAATAACTGGACTGTCCGGGGAGATCAGAGAGGATTGAGAAAGTCGCGCGACGGTCCAGACAGCCGCACGAGACAGTCCGGTAAATTCACCAGACTGTCCGGTGGACACAAAAGTTTTGTATCAGAATTTTGATAAAGATGATGATCATGAGGAGATGCATGGAGATGATCTTCATAGGATAGGCAAGATACAGACCAACCAACATACTAAGGCCAATACACTCAATTTAGCAAGGATCAAAAGAGAGTAAATAACAAAATATGAGCGAGACACACATTACCGATTAAGAAGAGCGGTGGCCTAAGCCACCATGTTTGAGTATACATAACTTGGTACTACAAAGATTTGAACTTTGGACCCAAGATTACTACTCCATCATATTAAAGTACTATAGACATAAAAGAACTTGTCATAGTAACTTTGAGAGTGTTGATTTTATTTACGCATTATATAGGGTGAGCGTACTCATGAGTTGAATGTCTCCCCCTAAATATATGCCTACATCAAGACAAGACATGAAGTAAATGCATGCATGGGTACTAGATTTCACATAATGTTATCAAGCTCCAAGATACCAAGTTCACGCCTAAGTTGACAAAACCTTGCTTCATACAATGGCTTGGTGAAAATGTCTGCAAGTTGCATATCTGTGCCAACATGAGCAATATCAATGTCACCCTTTTCCACATGATCTCTCAAGAAATGATACCTAATATCAGTATGCTTGGTACCGGTATGATCTTTGGGATTCTCAGCAATATTGATGGCACTTTCAATATCACATAGAAGAGGCACATGCCTATAGGTGATACCGTAATCCTTCAAAGTTTGCCTCATCCATAGTAGTTGAGTTGCACAATTGGCTGTTGCGATGTATTCAACTTCAGCAGTGGAAAGAGCAACAGAATTTTGTTTCTTCGAGGACCAACTTACCAAGGAGCGTCCAAGAAATTGACATGCACCAGAGGTGGACTTACGATCCACTTTGTCTCCGGCCCAATCCGCATCCGTGTACCCAATGAGATCAAACTTAGCATCCTTGGGGTACCATAGACCCAACTTTGGGGTGTGAACAAGGTATCTAAGAATATGCTTAACCGCCTTATGATGACTTTCCCTAGGGGAAGCTTGAAATCTAGCACACATGCATACACTAAACATGATGTCTGGTCTAGATGCACAAAGATAAAGCAATGAACCAATCATAGAGCACTATTTAGATGGGTCGAAAGGGATACCTTTTGTGTCTTCAGTGAGTACAATTTTGGTTGGCATGGGTGTCTTACATGGACTAACATCAGACATGCCAAACTTCTCTAGGATATCCTTGAGGTATTTTGCTTGAGACAAGAAAATTCCTTCTTGATATTGTTGAATTTGAAATCCGAGGAAGAACTTCAAATCCGCATTGAGTGACATTTCAAAATTCTTGGTCATGGAAGCCGCAAACTTCTTGCACAAATGAATGTTAGGAGAACCAAAAATGATATCATCTACATAGATTTGGCATAAGATCAAATCACCCTTGTCCCTCTTAGTAAAAAGAGTGGGATCGATCACCCCTCTCACAAAGCCATCATCGAGTAAAAACTTCTTAAGATGATCATACCAAGCACGAGGTGCTTGTTTGAGGCCATACAAAGCCTTATGAAGTTTGTACACATAGTCTTTGTGATCGGGGTCAACGAACCCAGGTGGTTGTGATACATATACTTCTTCTTATAGAGGACCGTTAAGGAAAGCACTCTTCACATCCATTTGATGTAATGTAAACCCATTGAAGGTAGCATAAGCAAGTAAGATGTGAATGGATTCAAGACGGGCAACGAGGGCAAAGGTCTCACCAAAGTCCAAACCTTCAACTTGTGAGTACCCTTGTGCCACTAAACTTGCCTTGTTACAGATGATTACACCATTCTCATCTTGCTTGTTCTTGAAAATCCATTTCGTTCCAATGACGTTGTGCTCGGTAGTTGGCCGCTTGACTAATGACCACACTTGGTTGCGTTCAAAACTGTTCAACTCTTCTTGCATAGCAACGAGCCAATTATTGTCCATCAATGCATCTCGTACCTTGAGAGGCTCAACACTAGACACAAACAAGAAGTGAGCACAAAAGTTTGTCAAATGTTTACGAGTGACTCTACCTTCCGATATGTCGGTGAGAATTTTGTCAACATCAACACGACCGGCCACTCGAGGCATGATGGAAGTAAGAGTTTCACGAGGTTCAACTTCATGTCCATCATCCACGTCCTCAACATATGGATCATTAATGTGTGGTGGAAGATCTTCTTCTTCATCTTGCATTTGTTGAGGTTCATCATCAATGATTGCACTTTCTTGTTCTTGCCCTTGAGTATGATCTTGTTCTTGATGATTATCATGAAGAGCAACTTGATCATCATCTTGTACTTGGTCTACGGGCATTGGTTGAGCAGTAGGAGCTTGTGGTGGTATGGGTGTTGAAGTAGTTTGATGATGCGTGAAGCTTCCATCTTCTTCTTCATCATCATGAGGTTCTTGTTCCATCGGAAGAAGTGCACCAACACCCATGGTCAAGATATATTGAGAAGAATCTTCTTCACCTACATCACTTAGATCAACTTGCTCCCCATGGGAGCCATTAAATTCATCAAACACCATGTCACAAGTTTCTACAACACATCCATTGGATTGTTGTAGACTCTATAGGCATGAGAGTTTGATCCATAGCCAACAAATATGCCCTCAATGGTTTTGGATTGAAATTTTCCTAACCGTTCTCTTTTGTTGAGGATGAAACATTTGCACCCAAATACATGAAAGTACTTGACATTTGGCTTGTTCCCAGTTAAGAGCTCATATGGAGTCTTTTCCAATATAGTGTGGAGGAAGAGCCGGTTTGATGCATGGCATGCGGTGTTGACAGCTTCGGCCCAAAAACTATGTGGCGACTTGTATTCATCCAACATGGACCTTGCCATCTCCACAAGTGTGCGGTTCTTCCTTTCTGCTACACCATTTTGTTGGGGAGTGTATGGAGCTGAATATTGATTCTCAATCCCTTCATCACTAAGAAACTCTTCCAAGGTGTAGTTCTTGAACTCGGAGCCATTATCACTTCTTATTGCCAAGATTTCTTTGTCAAACTTGTGTTGTGCTTGCTTGGCAAAATCAATGAAGGTGATCTTCGTCTCGTCCTTGGATTTGAGGAATAAGACCCATGTATATCTTGAGTAATCATCAACAATGACAAGTCCATACTTTTTCCCACCAAGACTATCCCATGAAGGAGGCCCAAAAAGATCCACATGAAGGAGCTCCAAAGGCCTGGAAGTAGACACAATATTCTTGGGTGGGTGCTTTGATTGATGTTGCTTCCCAGCTATGCATGCACTACACACACGATCTTTCTCAAAAGAGACATTGGTTAGTCCAAGGATGTGATTACCCTTTAAGAGGTCTTGAAGATTTCTCATGCCGACATGGGCTAGCCGGCGATGCCATAACCACCCCTTGTCGGCCTTGGCCATTAGACAAGTTGCATGGAATGTGCTCTCTTTCGAGAAATCAACCGTGTTAAGGTTTCCATCCAACTCTCCAACAAAGGCCACTTCGAGAGTATCTCTCTTAAAGACTTTCACATTCGTTAGTCCAAAGAGTGTATCGTAACCAACAGAAGCCAATTGGCGAACAGAAAGCAAATGATATTTAAGGGATTGGACAAGCATGACATTTGCAAGAGACATGTCATTTGTGATAGCCACCTTGCCCAACCCGAGTACCTGTCCTTTTGATCCTCCACCAAACATAATGCTCATAAATGGTTGAATAGCTTCCATGAAATCATAGAGCAATTTGCTATCTCCGGTCATATGATTAGTACATCCACTATCAATCACCCATTTTACTCCACCGGAGAAGGCAACCTACACACAATTATTACTTGGTTAGAGGCACCCATTTTGCAATGGGACCTCTCAGGTTAGTCACAAGGGTCTTAGGGACCCAAATAGCATAAAACCAAAATGCATTTCGAGGACCAACAAACTTTGCATAAACTTCTCCATCCTTAGTCTTACAAAGTACATAGGATGGAGGCATGAACTCTTTTGGCTCGTTGAGAGTGGGCATGCCCCTTATGGCCTTCCCACTAACAACCTTACCTTTCTCCTTGTGCCCTTCTCGTACAAAAGTTTCTTTTAGAAGGGTGGTGCACTTTTGAGAGGACATCTTCTTCTTGCTTGTGCTTGGGTCAAACCCGAGTCCCTCTTTGGCAAAAACTTCATTGTGTTGGCTCAACACCTCATTAAGGTTCTTTTGCCCTTGGGCACATGTCATGAGCCCTTTTTCGATTTGAGCCTTGAGAAAACGATTCTCCTCAAGAATAGAGGCTAGATCACTACTAGAGTTAGTAGAACAAGCATCAACATTGATAATAGGAGAAGAGTAAGCCTTGGCTAGAGTTTCAAGATAAGTAAGCTTGAGTGTCTCAAAAATCTTTGTAAGAAGGGTGAGCTCTTCTTCCTTAGTCTTGAGGGACAAGGATAGGAGCTCACAATCCTTAGAGAGAGAAGCATTAGACTTCTCAAGCTTACTTTTATCATTAATCAACTCTTCGCAAGAGTCAATAGCCTTTTTCAAGGAGGCAAGATATTTAGTATGAACATCAATGTTTGCACCAATTTTTAAGCATAGTTCATCATTTCATGCTTCCTCATATTGGACTTTCCGCTCAAGGATTTCATATTTTTCCTTTTCCTCGGTGACGAGGGTTTCAAGTTCCTTAATGGAAATGGTGTGCTTACTCACCATCTCCATAAGCATACGAAACATAGTGAGCTTCTTTCCTTTAAGGGAGCACATGAACTTATTTAGTTTAGCAAGCATAGGATCATTTATATCATCATCCTCATAACTATCCTCCGCATCAAGATACTCATCACTACGAGTAGGAGGAGTGAAAAGAGGAGGGTTTGATCGTGGGGTTACCTTGACCTTGTCAGGAGAGTGTTGGTCCTCTCCATCTTCCACCACGGCCTTCGCCGTGAGGCACTTGTGAGCATTGCCCTTGTAGTCCTTTATGTAGTTGTAGGTGACAACATCACCACTCTTGTTGACTAGCCTCAATGTGTTTTGAGAATCTTGAGCAACTCCGACAACACCACTAACATCATCCGGATCGGATTCTTCTTGAGCAACCATTTCTTTCCCATCTCTCTTCTTAAGCTTGGAGTTCAAAGGATTTGGCAACTTCTTCTTGGGAAAGGTCTTAGGAAATCTTGGTTTATCCTCTCTCTTCTCATAAGGGCACTCGTTTGAGAAGTGGTTGGTTTCTTCACAGTTGTAGCATTTTCTTACTTTCTTCTTTTGAAATCTTCCCTTGAATTTTCTCGCGCTAAACTTCTTGACAAAGAGAGCCATGTCTTCATATGAAGGGCCCTCATCAGATTCAACCTCATCACCATCTTCATCATCATCTTCTTCTTCTTCACTTTGCTCATCTTCACATACATGCTTGGCCTTCAATGCAAGATTGATCTTTGATGTTGGAGTACCATGCATGGCAAGATGTTTTGTAGCATTTGCCTTCGACTCTTCAAATAGCTGGAAAGTGGATATGATGTCATCTGTAGTCATTTCCTTGAAGGCATGGTGTTGTCTTATGTCCCACACCATTTGATGGTGATATGGGGCAAGAGCATGAAGCATCTTGTCCACAAGGAACCGCTTAGTCATGTTGAATCCATCTTGTGTCTTGTCACACTCACACGACTCAATGTCAGCGGTGAGAGTCATGAGACGCTCAAGGAGTTGATTGGGAGTTTCACATTTCTCCATACAATTTTTTTGCAATTGCCCCTTGGCAATTTCATATTGAGCACTCCGGAGGGTGGAGGTACCAGTCTTGGATCTTATAATACTTTCCCATAGTTCCTTGGCACTTGTGATGTGTATGAAAGGTATCCTTTGCTTTTCAACCATACCTCTCCTTATACACATGGTTGCAGTGTCATTGAGATTCTTGTCATAAATTTCTCTTGGTGTAGGATTCTTTGGATCAACCACATGGTAACCATACTCCAAGATCTCCAGCATCTCATCATTTGCATATCGAAGATGATCCTGCATAGCAACTCTCCACAAGGCAAAATCAGAAGTGGCATCAAGTAAAGGAGGTTTGCCTTGAGGGTTATATTTTGGTTTCTCAAGTTGGGGTCTTGCATAAAGCCAAGGAACACTGGAGTGTTCATTGCTAGGAGGTTTTTGACCAAGTGACGGAGTAGGTACAGTTGGCCTCAAAGCCGCACCACCCGAAAGTGGTGCAAGCACCATGGACAACGTGGCTATCCTCATTTGGACCAAGGCCTCAAGAGAAGCATCATGCTCCTCCTTTTTCTTAGCAAGGGCCCGTTCTAGATCCTCAGAAGTGAAGGTATTTACTTCAGAAGAAGCCTCGCCTTTATCCTTCGGATCTACAACAAGGGGAGTCCCATCGGGGTTCATCTCGCTCTAGGGCGGTTAAGCCACAAGAATAGAGCACGAGGCTCTGATACCAATTGAAAGGATCGAGATGGACCTAGAAGGGGGGGGGCGAATAGGTACAATTAAAAATTTTAATAGTTACTTAGCAATTTTAGGCAATAATGTGAAATATAAAAGTGAGCCTAACAATTGCAAGTATGATGCTAAGAGCTAAGCAAGGTAAACAAGTAACATAAATAAGTGAGTAAGCAAACACAATATGATATAAGTAAGTGCTAAGAGACAAGTAACCACAAGTAGAGAGTTAGGGTTAGTAATAACCGCAACTCCGAGAGACGAGGATGCATGCCGATGTTCACTTCCTTGGAGGGAAGCTACGTCACCATTTAGAGGGGTGGATGTTACCACGAAGGCACACCAACGACACGAAGTCTCACCCTATTCTCTCTTTGAGACAACACCACGAAGGCGTTTCTCAACCACTAGTGGTAGACCTTGGGGTGGTCTCCAAACCCTCACAAACTTTCCAGGGGTAATCACAATGCTCGATTCCTCACCGAAAGAACTCCTACCGCCTAGGAGTCTCCAACCTCCAAGAGTAACAAGACAAGCACCAAGGATCCAAATCAATCTCAAACACAAAAGTGATTGGCCAAAGTGTGGGGAAGGAGTGGATCTTGCTTTTGATTGGTTTCCCTTTGAATCTCTCCAAGAATCTTTCCAAGAATCAAAGGAATGAAGGTTGAGAGAGTAGGAGGTGTATGTTAGGCGGCTGTGGATGATGTTTTCGCAGAAGGGTAACCCTAGAAGAAAGTGACCTGGGGTATATATATAGTGAGAGCACAAAATGAACCGTTACAGTCAAAAATGCACTACCGGACAGTCTGGTAGATCTATACCGGACGGTCCGGTCAAAGAACTATTCAAAGCATTGACTAAACAAAGTGCTGAAAATATGAACTACCGGACAGTCCGGTCCAGGGACCAGACAGTCCGGTGACAACAGACAGAAATCAACATCAGAACTAGAGCCACCGGACAGTCTGGTAGAGGGACCGGATAGTCCGGTCAATCCAGAAGAGGTAGACACAAATTTCGTGAGCGGTCGGACAGTCTGGTCCAAAAGACCAAACAGTCCGGTAGTGAAAACTTCAAGACAAATTTAGAGTGACATGTGTGAGCTAAGAATGTTTGGTGGCTATTTTTATATGGACATGTGAGAGTGTAAATGAGATATGTGAATGTGTATCAGATGTGAGACCGTGTATGAAATGTTTGTATGAGCTTAATCCATCACCTTGGTACCGCCCCCTCTTAATAGTGCGGGATCCCTAATAACATAATGTAAAGGAGGCTCAAGGACTCTCTAAGTCTTCGAGAATCCACGGCTTGCTCCTTAATGTTTTTGGGGAAGTCGACGAGCATCTATTCATCATCATCAACCTTTGAACTAATACCTGGGATATACTTGAAAACCATATTAGTCCAAATAATATGTGTGTCATCAACAACAAAATTATCTTAAGTGTATGAATGCACTTTCAGATGGACAGAGAACCAACTTCATCCAATCTAACCCCAACCCCAGTAGATAGCAACCCAGTTCCTATTGACACAGCACCATCTCCACCACAGATCTCCCAAACAAGAGCAGTTAGTAAGGCAGCTCCAGTGCCCAAAGCGCCAGTACTACCACGGCGAACCCCAACTCCACCAGTTAGTACACCTATTCCTGTGGAGGAAGCACAACCAGCCATTCATAGTTTAGCATCTATCGCATTTGATGTTGTTAAATCCTATGTGCATATCTTCCCATCATGGAAATATTATACTGAAGATGAAGGAAAATGCCAATTGTTGGTGTTTGTCCAGGAGTTATGTGTAAGTAATGTTATTCATGGCAATTACTTTGCTTTGTCCCATACATTCTACCTCCATGATGGTTATAATACAGCAATTTTTCCCATTTTTCTCTATAGAGAAGGACCTATTTGGAAACTCGGGATGAGGTAACCTGTGCTAATACCTCTGCTATCTTCAAGAATGCTTGGTGGCAGTATCGGAATTACCTAAAGAAAACATACTTCACTGGCAAAGAAACTCATCAGATTCCCTTACGTTCTGCTGAGATACATTTACTGGACGATGACTGGGAACGCCTTGTTCTTTACTGGTCCCGAACCAAGAATGTGGTAAGGTCTATGAGCTCATTTTATTTTAAGTACTATATGCTTGCATCTTACTGTACTCTATTCATGTAGAACAAGTTCTTAAACCTGAAGAACAACTGTTCTCATTTAAGATTCCATTGCTATCGTGCATACTGCTTTGCTATTGTATCACTGTATTTACTCATACAAACTTCTTTTTAAATTGAACTATCCAATGGAAACTCCAATGGCACAACAGGTATGTTTATGCATGTTTCTTTAAGAGGGTTGCTCTTATAAATAGCTCTGTTGATTTCAATTTCAATTGTGTATACAGTTGACTTCTCGTATCATGCACATTACTAGCATCATAACAGGGCCAATAGTGTTGTTGTACATGTAGACCCGTGGTACCCATCTGAAATCTTGTTGTGCCGTTTAGTTTCCCAAGCTTTGTATTCTTTTAGTGCTGTTTTCTCTTGAACTGATATGATTTGAACCGCGTCTCTATTTTGATTTGGCAAGACAATGCAGTGACCATAGGACATAAATATATGTTTGTTTGATGCTTTTATAATGTACTGCTTGGCAATAGAAGACTTGGTAGTTTAATCTTGTCCACCTTACTAATGAACTGGTTCACCGAAATGAGTTTCATATACTACTACATGCTAAACCTGTTATGTGTCTGCTTGTTTCTTCGTTTAGAATGCTGACAGAATATTGGGGAAGAGTGCCTTATTAAGCAATGATAAAGGAAGTAATGCAAATAAGGTTCAGGATCGTAAGACATCCTTGTTGGTCTCCAACAAAGCTGATAAAACAGCTAAGGAAAACTATCTTGAAGACAGTGAGGCAACCCCAAAGTCCTGTCTTGGTTTACTGTTCGAGTTACTGGCCACTACCGCTTGCACAAGCTATTCAAACTCACTGTCTGACTCAGTTCGGTTTCTTGACTCTCAACTACAAGCTGAAAGACATCAAATAGATGTGCTGCGACAAGAAGTGGAAGGACTGCGGAAGTCCCCGGAGCATTCATATGCATACTTTCTGGTGCAACAACAAGCGTTGGAGGATTTTAGCGCCAAACAGGACAAAGCTAATAAGCTTGCTAAGCTTATTGCCAGCATGGTGGATACCCAGGATAACGTTTCTTGAGCTCTTCTGAAGTTGTTTCAGTTATGGACTTGTTTTGCTGCTGTGTTTATTTGCACTGGTGGCCAATTTTAACGGCTAGTGTATGTAATATGCTGCTTTGTTCCCTATATTTGCACGGGTGGCGAACTTTGATCCCAGTGGATGTAATATGTGTAATAGCTGTAATAGGCTAGCGTTAGCTGCTTGCTTATTTGTTTCCTTATTGTCTTGTTTAGTTGTTTGCTTGTAGTCACTACAGTTCTTTTTCCGTGTTTTTTAGTGGCCAATAACCTAGTTTTGGTAACTAGGCCACAATAATCATGGCAACACACAGACTGTTGTGACCATGGGCCTCCTGCGGGCCGTAGGATTCGTGCGCCTTCTATGGGTCGTAGGATCCATGGGCCTTTTACGGGCCGTAGGATCCATGGACTTTCTATGGGCCGTATGATCCATGGGCCTTCTACGGGCCGTATGATCCATGGGCCTTCTACGGATCGTAGGATCCATGGGCCTTCTACGGGGCGTATAATCATTTCACCAAACATGGGTCGTGCTATTCGTGGACCATAATGGGCCGTTAATATGACGTATTTGATAACGTTATGAAAACAGCCCAACGGGTTAACGGGCCACAAATGGGCCGAATGTAACCACATGCTATATTTGGCCCACAAACAAAACAGGCCAGTAACGGACCGTATCTAACAGAATTCTAGAAATGAGCCCAAGAATAAATGGGCCCTTAGAAGGCCGAAAGTTAACACAGGCTGGAAACGGCCGACGGAATAATGGGCAGTTAATGGGTATAAAGCGATACACTATTCATTATGGGCCAATTTCATCTCGGGGCTTTAATGGGCCGAGAGTTACAAAGGGCCTCATATGGGCCGAAAGACATCATGGGCCATACATGGGCCGGAAGTTACAACGGGCTGGAATCATATTTGATGGCCCAGATGAAGCTACTGGGCTTAATTCCGATAGGCCGTAACGGGCCGGTAATAAGCGTGCCACAAATGGGCTATACACGAACAGGTCGTTAACAGGCTTTCCGTGTGCCGGCCCGTTATAGTTTGACCAAGTCAAATGGGCCGGCCTTTTCACCAAAATGGGCCTCTGTTGGGCTGTGCCACGTGTTGACGTATCATAGGCGCCTCCTATCCATTGAGTGGATGACATCTGTCCGAACGTTGAGCCGGCACGTGTTTCCTCCGGCCAATGAGAATTTTACACGTGGAAAATCACCATTGGTCCGGGCTGTTAGCGGGTTATCGGATCCAAAACCAGACCCGATAGCTGAACGGCGTCCCGTTACGGTGGATAACACGTGTCGGTCACCCTTGACGAAAGCACTTCTATGAGACGCAATTTATCGTCGTGGAAGTGGACACTTCTATGATGATAATTTTGGTAATGTCATGGAATGCTTCTACAACAACACAGGTATGATTATCTTGATTCTATCATAAATTTGTCATGGATGTAGATGCATGACAGAAAACGTGACCTACTGTGATAAACATGTACCATCACGGAAGTGTATTTTTTTGTAGTGATGCTACTATACCGACGTTTGGTGTAAGTGGTACTATTTTAGAATGATAAAATAGACTCCTCTTGGTTGTTGTCTCACACACTGGAATCGATTACAGTATTGTTGGGGAACATAGTAATTTCAAAAAGTTTCCTACGCACACGCAAGATCATGGTGATGCATAGCAACGAGAGGGGAGAGTGATATCTACGTACCCTCGTAGACCGTAAGAGGAAGCGTTATGACAACGCGGTTGATGTAGTCGTACGTCTTCACGATCGACCGATTCTAGTACCGAAAGTATGGCACCTCCGCGATCTGCACACGTTCGGCTCGGTGACATCCCACGAACGCACGATCCAGCAGAGTGTCGAGGGAGAGCTTCATCAGCATGACGGCGTGATGACAGTGATGATGAAGCTACCAGCGCAGGGCTTCACCTAAGCACTACGATGATATGGCCGAGGTGGATTATGGTGGAGGGG
Organism: Triticum urartu; assembly: GCF_003073215.2. Classification (NCBI taxonomy): domain Eukaryota; kingdom Viridiplantae; phylum Streptophyta; class Magnoliopsida; order Poales; family Poaceae; genus Triticum; species Triticum urartu. The sequence continues at coordinate 386,833,393 of NC_053026.1, read as the reverse complement.
GCACCGCACACGGCTAAGAGATCAATGATCAACTTGTGTGTCTATGGGGTGCCCCCTCCCCCGTATATAAAGGAGTGGAGGAGGGGGTCGGCCCTCTCTATGGCGCGCCCTAGGGGAGTCCTACTCCCACCGGGAGTAGGATTCCCCCCCTTCCAAGTAGGAGTAGGAGAGGAAGGAAGGAGGAGAAAGGGAGGAAGGAAAGTGGGGCCGCCCCCCTCCCAATTCGGATTGGGCTTGGGGGGGCCCTCCTAGGGCGCCTCCTCCTCTCTCCCACTAAGGCCCATACACTCCCCGGGGGGTTCAGGTAACCTCCCGGTACTCCGGTAAATGCCCGAACTCATCTGGAACCATTCCAATGTCCAAACATAGGCTTCCAATATATCGATCTTTATGTCTCGACCATTTCGAGACTCCTGTCATGTCCGTGATCATATCTGGGACACCGAACTACCTTTGGTACATCAAAACACATAAACTCATAATACCGATCGTCACCGAACGTTAAGCGTGCGGACCCTACGGGTTCGAGAACTATGTAGACATGACCGAGACACGTCTCCGGTCAATAACCAATAGTGGAACCTGGATGCTCATATTGGCTCCTACATATTCTACGGAGATCTTTATCGGTCAAACCGCATAACAACATACGTTGTTCCCTTTGTCATCGGTATGTTACTTGCCCGAGATTCGATCGTCGGTATCTCAATACCTAGTTCAATCTCGTTACCGGCAAGTATATTTACTCGTTCCGTAATGCATCATCCTGCAACTAACTCATTAGTCACATTGCTTGCAAGGCTTATAGTGATGTGCATTACCGAGAGGGCCCAGAGATACCTCTCCGACAATCGGAGTGACAAATCATGATCTCGATCTATGCCAACTCAACAAGTACCATCGGAGACACCTGTAGAGCACCTTTATAATCACCCAGTTACGTTGTGACGTTTGGTAGCACACAAAGTGTTCCTCCAGTATTCGGGAGTTGCATAATCTTATAGTCATAGGAACATGTATAAGTCATGAAGAAAGCAATAGCAACATACTAAACGATCAAGTGCTAAGCTAATGGAATGGGTCAAGTCAATCACATCATTCTCTAATGATGTGATCCCGTTAATCAAATGACAACTCATGTCTATGGCTAGGAAACTTAACCATCTTTGATTCAACGAGCTAGTCAAGTACAGGCATACTAGTGACACTCTGTTTGTCTATATATTCACACATGTACTAAGTTTCCGGTTAATACAATTCTAGCATGAATAACAAACATTTATCATGATATAAGGAAATATAAATAACAACTTTATTATTGCCTCTAGGGCATATTTCCTTCAGTCTCCCACTTGCACTAGAGTCAATAATCTAGATTAAATAATAATGATTCTAACACCCATGGAGTCTTGGTGCTTATCATGTTTTTCTCGCGAGAGAGGCTTAGTCAATGGGTCTGCAACATTCAAATCCGTATGTATCTTGCAAATCTCTATGTCTCCCTCCTTGACTTGATCGCGGATGGAATTGAAGCATCTCTTGATGTGCTTGGTTCTCTTGTGAAATCTGGATTCCTTTGCCAAGGCAATTGCACCAGTATTGTCACAAAAGATTTTCATTGGACCCGATGCACTAGGTATGACACCTAGATCGGATATGAACTCCTTCATCCAGACTCCTTCATTTGCTGCTTCCAAAGCAGCTATGTATTCCGCTTCACACGTAGATCCCGCCACAACGCTTTGCTTAGAACTGCACCAACTGACAGCTCCACCGCTCAATATAAATATGTATCCGGTTTGTGACTTAGAGTCATCCGAATCAGTGTCAAAGCTTGCATCGACATTTTTATTTTGTGCTAACATAGAGTGGGACTAATGCCCTTAAGATCATCAAGAGTATATCCAATAGCAGCATGGTTCTTCTTCAGAGTTTTCAATAATTTATTCTCTTCATGCTCTGAAAGGTTAGCACTAATAATAACAGGATATATCTTTTTCTCATCAAGATAAGCATATTTAAGAGTATCAGGTAATGTTTTAAACTCAAACACGGGATCACCCTATTACGCCCTCGATGCGGCTATATCTCCCACGTGTCGAAGCACGACTTAGAGGCATAACCGCATTGAAAGCAATGTCGCAAGTGAGGTAATCTTCACACAACCCATGTAATACATAAGGGAAAAGAGATACATAGTTGGCTTACAATCACCACTTCACACAATACATGAATAAAGCATTACAACATCCAAATACAATCAAGGTCCGACTACGGAACCAAAATAAAAGAAGAACCCCAAATGCGACAAGGTCCCCGATCGACCCCAACTGGGCTCCACTACTGATCAACTAGAACGAAACAACACAAAAGGCAAGATCTTCATCGAGCTCCTCCTTGAGCTTGGTTGCGACATCTGCACGGTCTCATCGGCACCTGCAAGCTGGTTTTGGAAGTATTTGTGAGTCACGGGGACTCAGCAATCTCACACCCTCGCGATCAAGACTATTTAAGCTTATGGGTAAGGTAAAGGTATGAGGTGGAGCTGCAGCAAGCGGCTAGCATATTTGGTGGCTAACATATATGCAAAAGAGAGCGAGAAGAGAAGGCAAAGCACGACCGATAAACTATGATCCAGAAGTGATCCTATAGCAACCTACGTCAAGCATAACTCCAACACCGTGTTCACTTTCCAGACTCCGCCGGAAAGAGACCATCACGGCTACACACGCAGTTGATGTATTTTAATTTAGGTCAACTTCAGGTTTTCTACAACCGGACATTAACAAATTCCCATCTGCCCATAACCGCGGGCACGGCTTTTGAAAGTTCAAATCCCTGCAGGGGTGTCCCAACTTAGCCCATCACAAGCTCTCACGGTCAACGAAGGATATTCCTTCTAGCGGGAAGACCCGATCAGACTCGGAATCCCGGTTACAAGACATCTCGACAATGGTAAAACAAGTCCAGCAACACCGACCGAATGTGCCGACAAATCCCGATAGGAGCTGCACATATCTCGTTCTCAGGGCACACTCAGATAGGTCAAGCTACGAGTAAAACCAGCCCTCGAGTTTCCCCGAGGTGGCCCCGCAGGCTACCCGTTTCGGACCAACACTCAGAGGAGCACTGGCCCGGGGGGGGGGGGTTAAAATAAAGATGACCCTTGAGTCCGCAAAACCCAAGGGAAAAGAGCCTAGGTGGCGAATGGTAAAACCAATGTTGGGCATTGCTGGAGGAGTTTTATTCAAGGCAAACTGTCAAGGGGTTCCCATTATAACCCAACCGCGTAAGGAACGCAAAATCCGGGAACATAACACCGATATGACGGAAACTAGGGCGGCAAGAGTGGAACAAAACACCAGGCATAAGGCCGAGCCTTCCACCCTTTACCAAGTATATAGGTGCATTAATTAAATAAGAGATATTGTGATATCCCAACAAGTAACCATGTTCCAACAAGGAACAACATCTCCGTGTTCCAACAAAGAACAAACTTCAATCTTCACCTGCAACTAACAACGCTATAAGAGGGGCTGAGCAAAGCGGTAACATAGCCAAACAACGGTTTGCTAGGACAAGGTGGGTTAGAGGCTTGGTTCAACAATATGGGAGGCATGATAAGCAAGTGGTAGGTATCGCAGCATAGGCATAGCAAAAGAGCGAGCATCTAGCAAGCAAAGATAGAAGTGATTTCGAGGGTATGATCATCTTGCCTGAAATCCCGCAAGGAAGAAGAACGAGTCCATGAAGAAGACAAACGGACGAAGTTGAACGGGTCCTCACAAACGCGACGTTATCGGAACCAACCCGAAGAAGCAACACCGGAAAGAAAGCAAACAACATAGTAAACAACCACCACATAGACATGGCATGATGCACAACCAAGTATGATGCATGTCCGATTTAATGAGGCATGGCATGGCAACATGCACAAACAATACTACAAGTTAAATGGAGCTCAATATGCATCGGGATGCATATTGACAAAACACCACATGACTTATTTAGTTCTCTCTCGTTTATGTACCCAACAAGGTTAAATGTTGTTAGCATGGCAGAAGGTGAATCATGATGAAACTATCTAAGCTAGGCAAGTTTAAATGAGGCCGGAACAACAGACAACAAGTCCGGAAAACCCTCATATGCATATATTGGGTTTAGTACTGTTCTGCCCTAAACATAATTTTAGAGTTGTTAAACATGCTAGATGAGTGCATCATGTTAAACTAGGAATTTTTCTACCCCATTTACATATAAAGTTTGTTAGGTTTGGAGCTACGGTTAATTAGTTATGAATTAAAGCATTTTAGCAAGTTATTTAAGCAAATTTAAACAAACAGCATTTTAAACATTTTAAACATAGATGAAAATTGGATATTATTAAACTAGATGAAATTCTAAGCAAGTTTCATATTAAGTTTGTTTTAATCCGATGCACGGATGTGAAGTTATTAAATGAATGAAGTATGAGGGTTTTTCTACAAAACTGTTGTCTCTGGAATAAAAGAGAAATTCACCAGACGGAAAAAAAACATGCACTAGGCTGAATCTGGCTGAGCACAGGATATTATTCAGCGCCCAGAGCGTCACATAAACAAGCAGGGATGGGCTGGCTTGTGCTCACCTCGCGGGCCTTGGGCCAGCGGATCTGGTAGGCTAAGGCTGCAGCAAGCACGGGCGACTGGGCCTTGGTGCTTGTTGGTGGAGGCAGCCCAGGGGTGCGGTCGAGTAGGCCGGCTCCGCAGGCGCTGGGCCACGAAGCGAGACGCGGCCAGGAGGGCGCTGGAGGCGGCCCACGCAGCAGGACGCGGTCAACGCGAGCGGGGAAGACCTGTTCGGGGGAGACGCGTCAACGGGGCGATGCAGGCACAGCAACAGGGCACGCTGAACCCGAGCGACGCCGACGACCTTCGACGGGAACGGGGCCGGAGAAGGTCGTGGAGGTCGGAAAAAGGTGCGGCGGCGGTGATGCCCTCCAGATCCGGCACGGCTTGGGGCTTGGAAAGCCCGCACGAGGCTGGAGTTAGGGAGCGGCGACCCCCGTCCATGGCGTCGGGGCAGAACTCCTCTGGTTCCTGCGGAAGCAAGAGAAGTAGAGAGAGAGATGGATTAGAGCAGAGGAGGAAGGAGAAGGCAGGAAAAGAGAAGAAGGGGCGCAAGTGAGGGCGATGGCCTGGTCATGGCAGCTTCGGTGGTGGTAGTTGAGGTCGCTAGCGTCGGCGTGCGAAGGGCAGAGCTACTCCCGATTCCTCCTGGATCGAGGCACGGGACGAGGCACTCGGGCCTTGCGGGCCTGCGGAGAAACAGGGAGGTGGATTGAGTGGATGGATGGATCAAAGGGATGGCTAGGTGCGGAAAGAGAGGAGCAGGTGGATCGGGTGGAGATCCCGAGATTGGAGGGAGACTGTAGGTGGCGGCGGCTAGAGGGGACAAAAGTCCTAGAATTTAGGGTTAGGGGCTATATATAGCAGATGAAATCGGTTTAGGGCGGTTAGGTCCCTCCGATCGTAATCGGACGGACGGGAAAAAAATAGGTTAGGTAGCCCAAAAAGAAAAACGGAGACATTTTGTAGATGTTTGGGGATGTTCCGCACACAACGGTGACGACTGCTCGGGTCGGGTCCGGGACAATTTTCGGACGCGCGCGCGAGGAGGCCGCGGGCTGACGAGAGAGGTTAGGTTGGACCTGGCGGTAGGTAGTGGGCTGTGTAGACGGTCTCGAGCTGAGAGAAGAGAAGAGAGGGAGGCCCGACGACTGTTTCCGGAGACCAAAAACGTCTGACGTTAGACCAGCTATATTGCCGCTATAGTTATCCGTTGGGGCGTCAAACGGACTCCGAACGCGATAAACTTGGCAGGCGACCTACTAACACTATAACCACACCGCTTGCCAACTTTCAACCCAATCCGAGAACATTTTCTGGCCACTTATAAAATAATATTTCGGACATGCCGCGGGCGCGTGCAAGTGTGTCTGGGCTCAGAACGGACCAAGGAAAGAAGGGGGGACCCGGACGGATGCAAGTTTTAAAAACATGATGATGCAATGCACATGATGACATGACAAGATGCAACACGCAAGCAAATGACATGGCAACGATGGCAAATAACTGGAAGACACCTGTCACATCGGTCTCGGGGCGTTACAACACTCCACCACTACGAGAGGATCTCGTCCCGAGATCTAGAATGGCACCGGAGGAACAAACGGAAGAGAAAAGAGGAGAGGTAAAACTAAGTTGCTTCTTTGACCAATGAGTGAAACCAAAGAACCTTACGAGGTTGAACAAATTCGAGAAAAGAATACAACGAAGGTGAACAAATTCGAAAACACCCCGTTAGAAAAGAGGGACAAAGAACATTGCGAAAAACCTTGAGGTTGAAGGGCAAGATATATATTGAAACCACTCCGGTTAAGTCAAGATAGAGAAGGATTAAGAATGATATAATTTGGACAGCACTCCGACTGAAAATGGAAGGAATTAACAAGAACTTGACAAGATGAGAAGATACTTGATGAAATCAACAACACACTACCTCCGGAATTATTGAAAGAATGGCACAAAGGGTAAGAACGATTTTAGACGGCACTCCGGTTGAGAAGGGAGCCAAAACTTGACAGAATGGGAAGAACTTGAAAAGAGGGCATGGCACTCCGGTTAAATGGATAAGCACGACAAGAGCATGGTCCTGACAAATTCGAGATGATGATTGAAAAGAGCAACATCACAATGCCTCCGGGACGAAAGAATGGAAAACTAGATGGTTGGAAAGAAAAAAAACGGAGAAGATGAATGACAACTCTCGCAAATAAAATTGAAAGAGAAAGCTTACGAAGAAAAGGTTGAACGGAGTTGTTGGATTATCAACAACGAAAGCTTAAGCTTGATGTGGACTTATGGAAGACATCCCAAAATTATGAGGTGACAACCTGCCACTCACGGAAGAGATTGGATTGATAAAAACAAGGAGACGAGAAACTATTTCACCGGGAGGATAAAAGAAGAACTTGGGTCATTTATGAGCACCCTAAATAGCAACAATCCTTAGGAAATGCTTTAGGTGAAACATGACACAAGATAACTCCAACGAAGAGGTCGATGGATTTAAAATACCTCATTCTTAACAACATGTGAATCATGAAACATGAACTCAAATTATCAAGAATGACATAATACCACCTTCAAAGATACGGAAGAAAGAATTGCACTCCGGGTAGCAAGATGAAGAATGCTTGAGCTCCTTAGAAAAGAATCTCAATGAACACTTGGAGAAGGGATATAAATCCTCAATGAACCATCATGTAGAACCTTCATGAAGAACTCCGGTAAATAAAAGAATGATCAAACAGAAAGAAAGATGAGAAGAGTAAGGTTGAAGCCTTGCAATGATTAGGTGAAGCTTAGCAACGAGATAAAGAGAAAACTTGGAACTCCGGAAAAGAAAAGGTGAAACAATTGAAACCCAGAATTGATATGATGAGCCACTCCGAAAAACAGGAATTGAATAAGCTCGATGAAACAAGAATAAGAATTACATTATGCTTATCCTTCACCAATTAAATTGATGACCATCAACGGATTTCACAACCTACTTATTCTCGTTGCAAAGGATTGAAAAGAGATATAGCATAAACTTGGGAAGGTCTTCAATGAACCACCGGTAGGATTGAAACAACGAATGAATTGATATGATAAACGAAGGAAGAGGAACTCTTGAACGAACCATCGTAAGAATTGAAAATGAACGAAGAGAAGATAAGAAACACCGGGAAGAATTAGCAAATGAACGAAGATACATGAGAGAGTTTAGATGCAAGTGAACGAAGAGATCGTGAATTGATTAGAGAAAAACTTGAATGAAGCACCGGTAAGATTTTTGAAGAACGAGAGCTGAAAGCTGAAATGGATAATCCCGAAATGATGGCCTTCGTATAAACAAACTGAAAAAACTCTTGAAATGCTCCGGATAGGTGAAAAGAATTCTCACAATCGAAGATAATTATGAGAGGATGGCAAAAGGCTAGAACCATGAATCTTGAGAGAACGGATATGATTTGGAGGGAAAATCTTCTTCTGCCTTCAAAATCTGAGAATTACGACGGGAAACACCACCAAGAATTGTTTAGACACTCCGGAATGAAGAATAGAAAAGGTTGAGCCAATGATGAAAAGAATTTGAAAGATCTTGAAGAAATACGTATGACTGATGACAATTCATTCTTATGTCAAACTTTAGAAGATTTGAGAATAACTCCGGAAAGATTAGAAGAGTCAGGTAAGATCCTGGGAAAATGACCTGTGGGTTAGGGCCCACTCAAGAGAAACACCGTTGAAACGATTGCTTGGAAGAGAGATTGCACCGGTTGAATTAAATGACTTGAATGAGATAACAACGTCGAAAAGGATCTTGGACGAATGCAGAGTGGAAAACGCGAATCTTCGAGATATCTTGAGTACTCCGGAACAATTGAATAGCGAGAGGTCAATGATTAAGAATTGCACCGGCATGAGAAGGTATTTGAAACGAGGAAAAAGGGATATGAGATCAACACTGAAAGCTTGATTTGAAATCACTGGAGAAGAGAAGAAAAAGAATGAAGAATGATGAGCTTGTAGAACATCTTCATGAAAACCACCGGGTAAGAATATTGACGGAAAAGAATGGAGAGACTTCATATTCATAAGATAGATACTTGATAAGGAATCCGAGTCCTCGAAGAAAAAGGGTGGGAGGGTGGGAAAACAAAGGCAACTTGGGATGGATGAAACAAACACCGTTGAGAAGAAATGATAATTGATCTTGCTGATGTTGAAATGAATGGACCCGCTTGACAAGAAACACACCGGTTGAAAAAGGATTGACATGACAATTTAGATTATCAAGAAGGTTTTGTATTCACATAGAATTATGAGAACACCGCTTGGAAAAGGTATGGAATCAACATTTGACTTAGAAGCAACTCGAATACCACAACTCAAAAACAAAAACAAAGGGTTGGCTTGCAGAATAAGCCGGAACAAACATATGATAGAGATTTCATCCGAAGTTTTCGTGGTGGGGCCTACACGGGCTCGATCATACAACACCATCATGTACAAGGCAGTGCACATGACATACGAAGCGTCCCCGAGTCGTCATAGCCAAGGACTCTTTAAGACACAATGAGACCACTGTAAAACCAACCGTGGATAGGCGGACCACTAGACGTCGAACCCCAATTTCATATCATACACCTCTCGGAAAGATATCCTAAGAGCTACTTGAATTCCCACTTATCAACTCCCGAAATTTTCCGGTTATGCAATCAGGTGTTGGGGATACAGGGGAAGCATAATATCTCACCCAAATCTAGCAAATCCTACATCCAGCTGTATCCATCCTTCAACACATAACCAAGAAACCTTCGGAAACCGTCTACCTCAACCTTCGAAAAGCATTTGTTATACAAGTTATGGCAATACTCCTGAACTCCCGCCCCAGTACTGGGTGGCGTCGAGGTTATCTCACCAACAACTTCATAAAAGAGATTTTCGATGTCGGCGAAACTAAACTCAGGTATTCCAAACTGCAACGATAAAATTGTGACGACAACACCTCGGAGCTCAACTCCCCGGGACACTGCCACAACCCCTAAATGACAGAAGGCACCAAGAACAATGTTCTCGTCACAAAACCATCGGAACGATTCCAAGATACCCGCGTGATCCTAAAAAAGAATTAGTGAAAATTTGAGAAGAGAAGAGTTAAAACTCTACGTCAGGATGCCTTAGCAGAGCGATGAAGGGACTGGGGAGTAAAAATAATTCCTAAACTCTCCGATATATAATTCCTAAATGACTCAAAACATTTTTCTAGACTCAACTCGTCAGCTAATTCGATCAAGCAGTGGGGCTCCTAAGGTCGGGGAAGGCTCTGATTACCAACTTGTTACGCCCTCGATGCGGCTATATCTCCCACATGTCGAAGCACGACTTAGAGGCATAACCGCATTGAAAGCAATGTCGCAAGTGAGGTAATCTTCACACAACCCATGTAATACATAAGGGAAAAGAGATACCTAGTTGGCTTACAATCGCCACTTCACACAATACATGAATAAAGCATTACAACATCCAAATACAATCAAGGTCCGACTATGGAACCAAAATAAAAGAAGAACCCCAAATGCGACAAGGTCCCCGATCAACCCCAACTGGGCTCCACTACTGATCAACTAGAACGAAACAACACAAAGGGCAAGATCTTCATCGAGCTCCTCCTTGAGCTTGGTTGCGACATCTGCACGGTCTCATCGGCACCTGCAAACTGGTTTTGGAAGTATCTGTGAGCCACGGGGACTCAGCAATCTCACACCCTCGCGATCAAGACTATTTAAGCTTATGGGTAAGGTAAAGGTATGAGGTGGAGCTGCAGCAAGCGGCTAGCATATTTGGTGGCTAACATATATGCAAAAGATAGCGAGAAGAGAAGGCAAAGCACGATCAAGAAACTATGATCCAGAAGTGATCCTAGAGCAACCTACGTCAAGCATAACTCCAACACCGTGTTCACTTCCCGGACTCCGCCGGAAAGAGACCATCACGGTTACACACGCAGTTGATGTATTTTAATTTAGGTCAACTTCAGGTTTTCTACAACCGGACATTAACAAATTCCCATCTGCCCATAACCGCGGGCACGGCTTTTGAAAGTTCAAATCCCTGCAGGGGTGTCCCAACTTAGCCCATCACAAGCTCTCACGGTCAACGAAGGATATTCCTTCTAGCGGGAAGACCCGACCAGACTCGGAATCCCGGTTACAAGACATCTCGACAATGGTAAAACAAGTCCAGCAACACCGCCCGAATGTGCCGACAAATCCCGATAGGAGTTGCACATATCTCGTTCTCAGGGCACACTCAGATAGGTCAAGCTACGAGTAAAACCAGCCCTCGAGTTTCCCCGAGGTGGCCCCGTAGGCTGCCCGTTTCGGACCAACACTCAGAGGAGCACTGGCCCGGGAGGGGGGGGGGGTTAAAATAAAGATGACCCTTGAGTCCACGAAACCCAAGGGAAAAGAGACTAGGTGGCGAGTGGTAAAACCAATGTTGGGCATTGCTGGAGGAGTTTTATTCAAGGCGAACTGTCAAGGGGTTCCCATTATAACCCAACCGCGTAAGGAACGCAAAATCCGGGAACATAACACCGATATGACGGAAACTAGGGCGGCAAGAGTGGAACAAAACACCAGGCATAAGGCCGAGCCTTCCACCCATTACCAAGTATATAGGTGCATTAGTTAAATAAGAGATGTTGTGATATCCCAACAAGTAACCATGTTCCAACAAGGAACAACATCTCCGTGTTCCAACAAAGAACAAACTTCAATCTTCACCTGCAACTAACAACGCTATAAGAGGGGCTGAGCAAAGCGGTAACATAGCCAAACAACGGTTTGCTAGGACAAGGTGGGTTAGAGGCTTGGTTCAACAATATGGGAGGCATGATAAGAAAGTGGTAGGTATCGCAGCATAGGCATAGCAAAAGAGCGAGCATCTAGCAAGCAAAGATAGAAGTGATTTCGAGGGTATGATCATCTTGCCTGAAATCCCGCAAGGAAGAAGAACGAGTCCATGAAGAAGACAAACGGACGAAGTTGAACGGGTCCTCACAAACGCGACGTTATCGGAACCAACCCGAAGAAGCAACACCGGAAAGAAGCAAACAACATAGTAAACAACCACCACATAGACATGGCATGATGCACAACCAAGTATGATGCATGTCCGATTTAATGAGGCATGGCATGGCAACATGCACAAACAATACTACAAGTTAAATGGAGCTCAATATGCATCGGGATGCATATTGACAAAACACCACATGACTTATTTAGTTCTCTCTCGTTTATGTACCCAACAAGGTTAAATGTTGTTAGCATGGCAGAAGGTGAATCATGATGAAACTATCTAAGCTAGGCAAGTTTAAATGAGGCCGGAACAACAGACAACAAGTCCGGAAAACCCTCATATGCATATATTGGGTTTAGTACTGTTCTGCCCTAAACATAATTTTAGAGTTGTTAAACATGCTAGATGAGTGCATCATGTTAAACTAGGCATTTTTCTACCCCATTTACATATAAAGTTTGTTAGGTTTGGAGCTACGGTTAATTAGTTATGAATTAAAGCATTTTAGCAAGTTATTTAAGCAAATTTAAACAAAAAACATTTTAAACATAGATGAAAATTGGATATTATTAAACTAGATGAAATTCTAAGCAAGTTTCATATTAAGTTTGTTTTAATCCGATGCACGGATGTGAAGTTATTAAATGAATGAAGTATGAGGGTTTTTCTGCAAAACTGTTGTCTTTGGAATAAAAGAGAAATTCGCCAGACGGAAAAAAAAACATGCACTGGGCTGAATCTGGCTGAGCGCAGGATATTATTCAGCGCCCAGGGCGTCACATAAACAAGCAGGGATGGGCTGGCTTGTCCTCACCTCGCGGGCCTTGGGCCAGCGGATCTGGTAGGCTAAGGCTGCAGCAAGCACAGGCGACTGGGCCTTGGCGCTTGTCGGTGGAGGCAGCCCAGGGGTGCGGTCGAGTAGGCCGGCTCCGCAGGCGCTGGGCCATGAAGCGAGATGCGGCCAGGAGGGCGCTGGAGGCGGCCCACGCAGTAGGACGCGGTCAACGGCAAGCGGGGAAGACCTGTTCGGGGGAGACGCGTCAACAGGGTGATGCAGGCACAGCAACCGGGAACGCTGAACCCGAGCGACGCCGACGGCCTTCGACGGAAACGGGGCCGGAGAAGGTCGTGGAGGTCGGAAAAAGGTGCGGCAGCGGTGATGCCCTCCAGATCCGGCGCGGCTTGGTTGCAAGCCCGCACGAGGCTGGAGTTAGGGAGCGGCGACCCCCGTCCATGGCGTCGGGGCAGAACTCCTCTGGTTCCTGCGGAAGCAAGAGAAGTAGAGAGAGAGAGGGATTAGAGCAGAGGAGGAAGGAGAAGGTAGGAAAAGAGAAGAAGGGGCGCAGGTGAGGGCGATGGCCTGGTCATGGCGGCTTCGGTGGTGGTAGTTGAGGTCGCTAGCGTCGGCGTGCGAAGGGCAGAGCTACTCCCGATTCCTCCTGGATCGAGGCACGGGACGAGGCACTCGGGCCTTGCGGGCCTGCGGAGAAACAGGGAGGTGGATCGAGTGGATGGATGGATCGAAGGGATGGCTAGGCGCGGAAAGAGAGGAGCAGGTGGATCGGGTGGAGATCCCGAGATTGGAGGGAGACTGTAGGTGGCGGCGGCTAGAGGGGACAAAAGTCCTAGAATTTAGGGTTAGGGGCTATATATAGCAGATGAAATCGGTTTAGGGCGGTTAGGTCCCTCCGATCGTAATCGGACGGACGGGAAAAAAATAGGTTAGGTAGCCCAAAAAGAAAAACGGAGACATTTTGTAGATGTTTGGGGATGTTCCGCACACAACGGTGACGACTGCTCGGGTCGGGTCCGGGACAATTTTCGGACGCGCGCGCGAGGAGGCCGCGGGCTGACGAGAGAGGTTAGGTTGGACCTGGCGGTAGGTAGTGGGCTGTGTAGACGGTCTCGAGCTGAGAGAAGAGAAGAGAGGGAGGCCCGACGACTGTTTCCGGAGACCAAAAACGTCCGACGTTAGACCGGCTATATTGCCGCTATAGTTATCCGTTGGGGCGTCAAACGGACTCCGAACGCGATGAAACTTGGCAGGCGACCTACTAACACTATAACAACACCGCTTGCCAACTTTCAACCCAATCCGAGAACATTTTCCAGCCACTTATAAAATAATATTTCGGACATGCCGCGGGCACGTGCAAGTGTGTCCGGGCTCAGAACGGACCACGGATAGAAGGGGGGACCCGGACGGATGCAAGTTTTAAAAACATGGTGATGCAATGCACATGATGACATGACAAGATGCAACACGCAAGCAAATGACATGGCAACGACGGCGAATAACTGGAAGACACCTGTCACATCGGTCTCGGGGCGTTACACACCCTTGGGTGGAGGATCCCCTAGGATTTCAACAGGCAAGTTGTGTTTCAAGATAGGTCCTTGTTAAAAGAATACTTCATCTATTTCCCTTCTTTCAGTCATAAACATATCATTTTCATGGTCGATCAAATATTGTTCTAAAGGATCATTAGGAGGCACGACAATAGAAGCAAGACCAATAATTTCATCTTTACTAGGCAATTCTTATCATGGGGTTGTCTATGAAATTTAGCAAAATTAAACTCATGGGACATATCCCCTAAACCAACAATAACAACATCATTTTTGCAGTCTATCCTAGAATTAACAGTGCTCAAGAAGGGTCTACCAAATATAATGGGACAAAAATCATCTTGTGGGGAACCAAGAACAAGAAAATCAGTAGGATATTTAACTTTCACACACAAGACTTCAACATCTTTAACAATCCCAACTAGTGAAATAGTGTCTCTATTGGCAAGCTTAATTGTAACATCAATTTCCTCTATCTCAGCAGGTGCAATATCATGCATAATTTCTTTGTATAAGTGTGAGAACCCGAAATTATCTTCCTGATCCTCCTGTGTTTAAATGTCAACCCCAGGATCATTGTTGACAACACAGTGAAATGGTATCATTGCAGAATACGTAAAGGCATTATAAGTAGTATATTTGTCACAAGACATACCTAGTGAAATGTCTCATGACATTTATTACAATCAGAAAACAGCGGAAAGTACAAATGCATAGCGACTCCATCTCAGTCACAGGCAGTCGATGTAGTCCATGTGACCTCACTTCTACGGATCACCATAGTAATCGTAGTCATCACCTTCGTCTTCATGCAACTCTGTTGTCAACAAAATTATTGCCATGATTACATTACGTACTCAACATGCCTCCCACGGGGAAGGACCTAATAGCTACATGTGGCTTCAAAGGAAGGTTGTATGGCTCATTTGCATAAAGCTAATTTTGTTTGACAAATAAAATAGTTGGATAAAAGCAGTTTTAGATGAAAAATGTTTTATCTCAGAATAACTTTCATCAAAGTGAGGATCCTCGATCAACTCACGTCCTTCATAGGTTTCAAGAATAGGGGAAAGAGGGAATAAGCAAGACAGGTCTTGTACGTTAAGAAAGATTCATGTGTTGTCCATGACCGTGGACACGGCTATTCGAATAGTTTTACACTCTGCAGAGGTTGTACACTTTACCCACACGACACAATCCCGACTTGTTGCCACTAGCCGTCGCTAGTGTAGTACACCATTTGGTATACCGGCAGGGAGATTGTGACGAGGTCTTTCATTAGACCAAACTTACTGTGCCAAGCCCACTAGGTTTCAACATGGAAGTAACCGCAGTTCACAGTCCGGGCCCCCCTTTTGTGCCGAGGATACTCCTCGCAAGGCAGCTATCCCATCTGCAGTACAACGATGACGACAATAAGAGTGAACTAACTAATTAACCAAGTCAGTGCCCATATAGCATGTGGTTGTACTGTTATCACAATCTTCAAATCCAAGACTTATTAGGCCTCATGCGGCACGGGCGACTAATTGCCCCCTTCAACCTGTGAAGGGCAGCCAATCGCTCCTTCAATCCTTGATTCAGCTGTCGCCCGCACCAGTATTCAGATGGTAAGTTTCACCTAGAGTAGAAGAGAGTAGAGGAGATCAACAAGGGACAATCGGCCTAGCTCAGCGATAAGTTTCAAGTGTCAATGACTCAAAGGTCATTTAACAAAGCACCTATAGGGTAATAAGCATGGCTAAGCATTTCTACTCTACCAGAATACTATAATTCTACTCAGGTGTCAATTGAATAGGCGACAAGCGGATCAAGGTAATGTGTCAATCGACATGCTAGCTACAAGAATTAAAATAGCATGCATATAGTAATCATAAAACATAATGCAATTTTGTAAACATAGGATAAATATGATCAAAGAAGGAGGCATGCCTTCGTTGTTGAGTCCTTCTTCGGTAACCTGTTTATGTCCTTGTCCAACCTCGCCACCCCCTACTCGTCGTAACGATAGCAAATGGAAAACAAATAAATACCAAAACAATAGTAAATCCAAATAACATCCAAAACAAATTAAGAGTGGATGGATAGCGAGATATCGATCAGATGGAGATTCTAAAATGAGATGGCATGATAGGGAGGTATGTAGAGAGGATTCAACGAAGTGACAAGGTTTAGGTTGACACAACTATGGAAGGCTTGGCGATCAAGACCAATGTTCTAATACGAACTATGGCACTAACCACTAGTAGTACCCACTACACATCTCGACAAACTATATAGGAAACTACTATCTAACAAACACAATGGCATCAACACACATGAAAAGGAACCATCCTATGCATTTAACCACACAATTACAAAATGACATGATGAAGGTAATAGTTAACCACAAATAGATATTTAGATAGAATCTAAATATTTATAATGGTCAATAGTAGTCAAACATATACATCAACTATATAATAATTCGAAAGGCAATAGTTCCGTAAGACAAACGAACAAACATTACAAACCATACTAGTTAAGCAATCAAACATCACTCAACAACATGAATCGAATTGACCTAGGTCTAACCCTATAACATTATTAATATAAATAGGATCAACTCTATTATAACAAACCAAGTCATTTGTCAAACAATTAACAAGAAACTATACAAGACATGGAACAAAAGAGTGAACTACTATCCACATGATATGATTAAGATTAATAATCAACCACAAATAAATATTTGGATGTATCCAAATATTTTATAATGGTTAACAATAAGCAAAGACTAAACACCAATCATAACAACTATTAGCAAACATTTCTATGACAAAAGACAAACCAATGCTATCACAAAAGTAATTGGAAAATTAAATAACCAGACACATCATACAAGGCATGTGAGTAGAGAATCGTGAAGAGGTCTTATCTAATAACAAAAGCATTGAACAGATGAGTGACCATGAGAAGATACTAAACTAGGACACTCTTTATAATAAAGGAAACAACTAATATCCAAATGACCTCTAGCAAAAATATTACCACAACATGATTAACAACAAAGTAACAATGTGCACTAAGCATATGAGAAGGACATAACTCAACTATTGAAAGGTGAACTATCCTAATCATGTGATGATCTAATGCAACATGTGCCAAACACTCATAACACTAACATGAGACAAGTCAAGCATATATGAGCAACACAAGTACAACCATAACACATGGAATATAATAACACATGAAAGATGAGATAACCTAGTTGATAACAAGTGACCTAAAGATCAAGCACGACGTTAGCATACAACACTACCATGCTAGTTATGATAAATGAAAACATGGAAGCATACTAAGCACGTAGGAAAGTATACAACTAGATCATCTCATCAACCAAATCAACATGCGTTATAGAAGCATGAATAACAAGATGAAATGCATTTCTATGTAGTCATCATACACTTGCAAATATATAACAGGTACACAACTAAGCATCATACAACACACGGATTGGTATAGACACACGTTATGCAATCAAGTTATACAATCGAATATCATGACGTGGTATTGATAAGGCAAGAAATTCTTAAATAAAAGAATGTATGGTATCAACAAATCACTATGATATATCTACCAAGAAACCGTTAACCAAATGTATGAACATAAGGTACAAACTACCAATGTATAACACATGGTAGGCATACAACCAAATATGCCTTCTACTTGAGTAAGTACTAACATGACATGTCAATCAACTAAGCATGCATAACTACTATCCTAGGTAAATATAACACGTTTGCTAATTACTAAGAAATAATAAATTGAACTCTATGTCACAACGAATAAATTCTATATAGAATGCAAATATGACAATGAGATAAAGCAACTATCCATGCAATACTAAACAATAAACATCTACAAAATCGCGTTAACAATTACTCAAAAGTTACTACCAAAATAACACATAAAACATGACATGTCACACAACTTAGCAAAGTGAGAAAGTGAGCTTGAACCACGCATGATGCGACAGATAATTAAAATGCTAATAGAGTGCCTACAACAAGTAATTCATCATAACCATGGCTATGTTCTAAGTTAACATGCCAATTCAAGACAACTACTATAAAGAAACTAAACAACAAAATAATAGATTGTCGGACCACTATCATAGGCATGGCATGATTTTGAATATATAAAACACACATGCTACATGGATGTAAATGGATATAGAAAATATATCCATGATATATTCATGCTAAACAAAAGGAAATAATCGGAACATGAAATATTCCATTATTCGATACATAAAGCAAAGTTTAGAATAATTCCACATAAATATAAGCATGTCGAGCGTTCACCAAATATTGTACGCTCGCAAACAATAAGTATCAAATATAACCAAAATAATGATAATAAGATTACACTAATAATGCTCCAAATCTAATTAAAATAATAACACGTGCCAATCATGTATGAGGGATGATAACTAATGCACCAATCAACTCCTACACAAGGTAATAACTCAAAGGAACTAATACAAAGGCATATCATACTTTTAGATGATGCACAAAGTTATCTACACGAAATGCTACAAAAAAATAAAACGCACCTTCAAATCAATCGAGTAAAACATTTGATACTCCTAGGCATAACGAGAGACATAGAAATAACATACCAATAGAAAAATTTTACCAACACAAAACCTATTTTGATTCCATACAAAAAACGACTAAGATTATATCTCTTCTACCGATCACAAGATAGAACCCACAATCTAACCCCATCACTGGATTTCTACGGTCATATGGAGAATTTTATCTATTGGGCTCAAAGTCATATGATGAACAAAACTAAAGAATTATGCCATCGAATCGAATTCAGTTTTGGACACACGCGGCCAATGGCAGAGATAGGTCGAATCATGATGTCTACGGGATACACTAGGTGATGACAAGTACGCATGCAAAAGGAATTTGATAGAGGCTCACCGAGTTTGATGGAATGGTGCGACGAACTTGATGAACAGTGTACGCGGACATGCGGAATTCTTCGTGTGTGGTCGACGAATAGCGGTCTTTCTTCTCTGAATGGATCCATGGTGAGGAGAGGAAGTTCCTGGTGCAAGGAAATGGATGGAGGTGCTCTAAGTTGCCGGGAACGAGCACTCGCGTCCATGGAGCAGCAGCACTTCGTGGATGAATTTGGGAAGAACAGAGAAGGGAGATGGCAGGAGGTGGTAGGGAATTGTAAGAGGAGGTGGAGGCGCACATGAAGATGTCCTCAGTTTGTGGAAACAACCAAGGCAGAGAGGAGTTAAAAGGAGGTGGCAGGAGATGGAGATGAATCGCTCAAGATGTTGTCGGAGGAGAGGAGGAGAAGAGGCGTTAGCTCGTGGGAGAGATGGACCAATTTATTTATCTACAGATTTGGAAACGGTAGCAATTAAAGGAGTTGGAGGAGGGATTTCCATCATGGCTGAACGTTTTCTATGGTAGTTGTTTCCCTTCTATAGATTGGGAACGTACAAAAGGAGAGGAGGCTCTAGCTCAGGTGGGTGAGATGGCCCAGATCCGCAAGGCCCATGAGGAAGAAGGGGAGGAGGAAAATAAGAGTGGGAAAAATAGATGGGCTAGGCCCATGCGACCTGAGAAAGAAAACAAAAAACAATGGGATGAATCCAGGAAAAGGAAGAGAGATGCACAAATGCATGTATTGGTGGATTTGTCTCAGAAACAATGTACGTGTGGATGAAAGTATGAGTAAGATAGGTGAACAATTCAAATGGTAGAACGTATCTAATGGTTCGATGAAATTTGGCCGAGATTTAGAAAAGGAAAAAGAAATTGATTTCCGTTTTAGGAAATCTAGAGAAAGAAAAGAAGCTCGAGTAATCAAACGAATTTCAGTAACCCAAAAAAAATTCAAGGCGCATATTTAATATGCCAAAGAAGAGCTGATTAAAAGAAAAGAACTAAACACAAAATTTAATTAGGTTCACATTAGTTTAAATTAAATCCTTCAAATTATAAAAGTCCAATTTAAGCTTTGTTAACAAATAAAACAAATGAAATTTTCTCGCTCTAATTTTTGGAAAACTTTTTCTTAAATATTCTGAGAATCGGGATGTTACAATAAGAAAAGAGGTATTGCACTTGCACTAGCACCCATATCACATAAGCCATGATAGCAATGATCTCCTATTTTAATAGAAATAACAGGCATGCCTACAACTGGTCTATGTTTATTTTTAGTATTTGGTCTAGCAATTCTAGCAGCTTCGTCGCAGAAGTAAATAACATGCCCACCAATATTATCGGCCAAGAGATCTTTAACCATAGCAATACTAGGTTCAACTTTAATTTGCTCAGGGGGTGTAGGTGTTCTAGTGTTACTCTTACGAACCATAGTTGAAGCTTTAGCGTGATCCTTTATTCTAACAGGGAAGGGTGGTTTCTCAATATAAGCAGTAGGAACAACAGGATCAACATTATAAGTGATAGTCTTTTCTTCAACTTTAATAGGTGCAACTACTTTTACTTCAACGGGAGGATTATATTTAAACCACTTCTCCTTAGGGAGATCAACATGAGTAGCAAAGGATTCACAGAAAGAAACTACTATCTCAGAGTCAAGCCCATATTTAGTGCTAAATTCACGGAAAACATCAGTATCCATAAAAGATTTAACACAATCAAACTTAGGTGTTATACCTGACTCCTTACCTTCGTTGAGGTCCCAATCTTCAGAGTTGCGTTTAATTATTTTCAATAAATCCAATTTGAATTCAATAGTCTTCATCATAAAACAACCAGTACAAGAAGTATCGATTTTCAAAACTAATTATATGTGAACAAAGAGTATGCATGTACGTTGGACTATTGGAGATGGAACAATTAAATTGTGGTATGCATGTGTATAAAATAGTTCTAGTGGATGATGACATGGCATATTTGATGATGTGGAGGGGCTGCATGTTGAGAGAATTAGACTTAGTGGGGATCAACTATTTATGTATTATAGATTACGATCACGATGAATAAGATGCATAGGATAAAACTTCTGATGAAATTCCAATTTCAATCGGTTGTAGTTCCATGATCCCATATCATCATGTGACGCCCCCGATTCAATCGTACACTAATTATACACGCAAACATGTACGATCAAGATCAGGGACTCACGGGAAGATATCACAACATAACTCTACAAATAAAGTAAGTCATACAAGCATCATATTACAAGCCAGGGGCCTTGAAGGCTCGAATACAAGAGCTCGATCATAGACGAGTTAGCGGAAGCAACAATATCTGAGTACAGAAATTAGTTAAACAAGTTTGCCTTAATAAGGCTAGCACAAACTGTTGGGGAACGTAGTAATTTCAAAAAAAATCCTACGCACACGCAAGATCATGGTGATGCACAGCAACGAGAGGGGAGAGTGTTGTCCACGTACCCTCATAGACCGAAAGCGGAAGCATTAGCACAACGTGGTTGATGTAGTCGTACGTCTTCATGATCCGACCGATCCAAGTATCGAACACACGGCACCTCCGAGTTCAGCACACGTTCAGCTCGATGATTTCCCGCGAACTCCGATCCAGCGGAGCTTCACGGGAGAGTTCCTCAGCACGATGGTGTGATGACGGTGATGATGTTGCTACCGACGCAGGGCTTCGCCTAAGCACTGCTACGATATGACCGAGGTGGAATATGGTGGAGGGGGCGCCACACACGGCTGGGAGAGATCAACAGATCAACTTGTGTGTCTAGAGGTGCCCCCTTGCCCCCGTATATAAAGGAGCAAGGGGGGAGGCCGGACGGACCTCTATGGGCGCGCTAGGAGGAGGAGTCCTCCTCCTAGTAGGAGTAGGACTCCCCTTTCCTACTCCTACTAGGAGGAGGAAAGGAAGGAGGAGAAGGAGAAGGAAGGAGAGGGAGGAAAAGGAGGAAAGGGGGTCGGCCCCCTAGTCCAATTCGGTTTGGGCTAAGGGGGCGCGCACCCTGCCTCCTCTCTTCCACCACTTGGCCCATGAGGCCCATTACTTCTTCCTCGTATTCCCGTAACTCCCCGGTACCCCCGAAAATACCCGAATCACTCGGAACCTTTCCGATGTCCGAATATAGTCGTACAATATATCGATCTTTACGTCTCGACCATTTCGAGACTCCTCGTCATGTCCCCGATCTCATCCGGGACTCCGACCTACCTTCGGTACATCAAATCACATAAACTCATAATACAATCATCACCGAAACTTTAAGCGTGCGGACCCTACGGGTTCGAGAACTATGTTGACATACCGAGACACGTCTCCGGCCAATAACCAATAGCGGAACCTGGATGCTCATATTGGCTCCCACATATTCTACGAAGATCTTTATCGGTCAAACGGCATAACAACATACATTGTTCCCTTTGTCATTGGTATGTTACTTGCCCGAGATTCGATCGTCAGTATCTCAATACCTAGTTCAATCTCGTTACCGGCAAGTCTCTTTACTCGTTCCGTAACACATCATCCCGCAACTAACTCATTAGTTGCAATGCTTGCAAGGCTTATAGTGATGTGCATTACCGAGTGGGCCTAGAGATACCTCTCCGACAATCGGAGTGACAAATCCTAATCTCGAAATACGCCAATCCAACAAGTACCTTCGGAGACACATGTAGAGCACCTTTATAATCACCCAGTTACTTGTGACGTTTGGTAGCACACAAAGTGTTCCTCCGGTAAACGTGAGTTGCATAATCTCATAGTCATAGGAACATGTATAAGTCATGAAGAAAGCAATAGCAACAAACTAAACGATCAAATGCTATGCTAACGGAATGGGTCAAGTCAATCACATCATTCTCCTAATGATGTGATCCCGTTAATCAAATGACAACTCATGTCTATGGTTAGGAAACTTAACCATCTTTGATTAACGAGCTAGTCAAGTAGAGGCATACTAGTGACACTATGTTTGTCTATGTATTCACACATGTATTATGTTTCCGGTTAATACAATTCTAGCATGAATAATAAACATTTATCATGAAATAAGGAAATAAATAATAACTTTATTATTGCCTCTAGGGCATATTTCCTTCAGTCTCCCACTTGCACTAGAGTCAATAATCTAGATCACATCACCATGTGATTAACATTGATAGTTCACAACATCATGTGATTAACACCCATAGTTCACATCGCCATGTGACCAACACCCAAAGGGTTTACTAGATTCAGTAATCTAGTTCACATCGCTATGTGATTAACACCCAAAGAGTAATAAGGTGTGATCATGTTTTGCTTGTGAGAGAATCTTAGTCAACGGGTCTTTCACATTCAAATCCGTTTATGTATTTTGCAATTTTCTATGTCTACAATGCTCTGCACGGAGCTACTCTAGCTAATTGCTCTCACTTTCAATATGTATCTAGATCGAGACTTAGAGTCATCCAGATCGGTGTCAAAGCTTGCATCGACGTAACTCTTTACGACAAACCTTTTGACACCTCCATAATCGAGAAACATATCCTTATTCCACTAAGGATAATTTTGACCGTTGTCTAGTGATGTACTCCTAGATCACTATTGTACTCCATTTCCAAAATCAGTGTAGGGTATACAATATATCTGGTACACAGCATGTCATACTTTATAGAACCTATGGCTGAGGCATAGGGAATGACTTTCACTCTCTTTCTATCTTCTGCCGTGGTCGGGCTTTGAGTCTTACTCAATTTCACACCTTGTTACACAGGCAAGAACTCTTTATTTGACTGTTCCATTTTGAACTACTTTAAAGTCTTGTCAAGGTATGCACTCATTGAAAAAACTTATCAAGCGTCTTGATCTATCTCTATAGATCTTGATGCTCAATATGTAAGTAGCTTCACCGAGGTCTTTCTCTGAAAAACTCCTTTCAAACACTCCTTTATGCTTTGTAGAATAATTCTACATTATTTCTGATCAACAATATGTCATTCACATATACTTATCAGAAATGTTGTAGTCCTCCCACTCACTTTCTTGTAAATACAGGCTTCACCGCAAGTCTGTATAAAACTATATGCTTTGATCAACTCATCAAAGCGTATATTCCAACTCCGAGATGCTTGCACCAGTCCATAGATGGATCGCTGGAGCTTGCACATTTTGTTAGCACCTTTAGGATTGACAAAACCTTCTAGTTGCATCATATACAACTCTTCTTTAAGAAATCCATTAAGGAATGCAGTTTTGTTTATCCATTTGCCAGATTTCATAAAATGCAGCAATTTCTAACATGATTCGGACAGACTTAAGCATAGATACGAGTGAGAAACTCTCATCGTAGTCAACACCTTGAACTTGTCAAAAACCTTTTTGCGACAATTCTAGCTTTGTAGATGGTAACACTACTATCAGCGTCCGTCTTCCTCTTGAAGATCCATTTAATCTCAATGCCTCGCCGATCATTGGGCAAGTCAATCAAAGTCCATACTTTGCTCTCATACATGGATCTCATCTCAGATTTCATGGCCTCAAGCCATTTCGCGGAATCTGGGCTCATCATCGCTTCCTCATAGTTCGTAGGTTCATCATGGTCAAGTAACATGACCTCCAGAACAGGATTACCATACCACTCTGGTGCGGATCTCACTCTGGTTTACCTACGAGGTTCGGTAGTAACTTGATCTGAAGTTACATGATCATCATCATTAGCTTCCTCACTAATTGGTGTAGTAGTCACAGGAACAGATTTCTGTGATGAACTACTTTCTAATAAGGGAGCAGGTACAGTTACCTCATCAAGTTCTACTTTCCTACCACTCACTTCTTTCGAGAGAAACGCCTTCTCTAGAAAGGATCCATTCTCAGCAATGAATATCTTGCCTTCGGATCTGTGATAGAAGGTGTACCCAACATTTTCTTTTGGGTATCCTATGAAGATTTACTTCTCCGATTTGGGTTCGAGCTTATCATGTTGAAATTTTTTCACATAAGCATCGCAGTCCCAAACTTTAAGAAATGACAGCTTAGGTTTCTCGCCAAACCACAGTTCATACGGTGTCGTCTCAAAGGATTTAGATGGTGCCCTATTTAACGTGAATGTAGCTGTCTCTAATGCATAACCCCAAAACGATAGTGGTAATCGGTAAGAGACATCATAGATCGCATCATATCTAATAAAGCACGGTTACAACGTTTGGACACACCATTACACTGTGGTGTTCCAGGTGGCGTGAGTAGTGAAACTATTTCACATTGTTTTAACTGAAGGCCAAACTCGTAACTCAAATATTTTACTTCTACGATCATATCGTAGAAACTTTTATTTTTGTTACGATGATTCTCCACTTCACTCTGAAATTCTTTGAACTTTTCAAATATTTCAGACTTGTGTTTCATCAAGTAGATATACTCATATCTGCTCAAATCATCTGTGAAGATCAGAAAATAATGATACCTGCCGCGAGCCTCAATATTCATCGGACCACATACATCAGTATGTATGATTTCCAACAAATTTGTTGTTCGCTCCATTGTTCCGGAGAACGGAGTCTTAGTCATCTTGCGCATGAGGCATGGTTCGCAAGCATTAACTGATTCATAATCAAGTGATTCCAAAAGCCCATTAGCATGGATTTTCTTCATGCGCTTTACACCAATATGACCTAAACGGTAGTGCCACAAATAAGTTGCATTATCATTATTAACTTTGCATCTTTTGGCTTAAATATTATGAATATGTGTATCACTACGATCGAGATTCAACAAACCATTTTCATTGGTGTATAACCATAGAAGGTTTTATTCATGTAAACAGAATAACAATTATTCTTAACTTAAATGAATAACTGTATTGCAATAAACATGATCAAATCATATTCATGCTCAACGCAAACACCAAATAACACTTATTTAGGTTCAACACTAATCCCGAAAGTATAGGGAGTGTGCGATGATGATCATATCATTCTTGGAACTACTTCCAACACACATCGCCACTTCACCCTTAACTAGTCTCTGTTCATTCTGCAACTCTTGTTTCAAGTTACTACTCTTAGCAATTGAACTAGTATCAAATACCGAGGGGTTGCTATAAACACTAGTAAAGTACACATCAATAACATGTATATCCAATATACCTTTTTTCACCCCGCCATCCTTCTTATCCGCCAAATACTTGGGGCAGTTCCGCTTCTAGTGACCAGTCCCTTTGCAGTAGAAGCACTCAGTCTCAGGCTTAGGTTCAGACTTGGGCTTCTTCACTTGAGCAACAACTTGCCTTTCGTTCTTCTTGAAGTTCCCTTTCTTCCCTTTGCCCTTTTTGAAACAAGTGGTCTTTGTCAACCATCAACACTTGATGCTTTTCTTGATTTCTACCTTCGTCGATTTCAGCATCACGAAGAGCTTGGGAATTACTTTTGTCATCCCTTGCATATTATAGTTCATCACTAAGTTCTAGTAACTCGGTGATAGTGACTAGAGAACTTTGTCAATTACTCTCTTATCTGGAAGATTAACTCCCACTTGAATCAAGCAATTGTAGTACTCAAACAATCTGAACACATGCTCACTGGTTGAGCTATTCTCCTCCATCTTGTAGGCAAAGTACTGTCAGAGGTCTCATACCTCTCGACACGGGCATGAGTATGAAATACCAATTTCAACTCTTGGAACATCTTATATGCTCCATGGCATTCAAAACGTCTTTGAAGCCCCAATTCTAAGCCGTTAAGCATGGTGCACTAAACTATCAAGTAGTCATCATATTGAGCTAGCCAAACGTTCATAACGTCTGCATCTGCTCCTGCAATAGGTCAGTCACCTAGCGGTGCATCAAGGACATAATTCTTCTGTGCAGCAATGAGGATAAACCTCAGATCACGGACCCAGTCCGCATCATTGCTACTATCATCTTTCAACTTAGTTTTCTCTAGGAACATATCTAAAATAAAACAGGGGAGCTAAACGCGAGCTATTGATCTACAACATAGATATGCTAATACTACCAGGACTAAGTTCATGATAAAATTAAGTTCAATTAATCATATTACTTAAGAACTCCCACTTAGAAAGACATCCCTCTAATCTTCTAAGTGATCACGTGATCCAAATCAACTAAACCATAACCGATCATCACGTGAAATGGGGTAGTTTTCAATGGTGAACATCACTATGTTGATCATATCTACTATATGATTCACGCTCGACCTTTCGGTCTCAGTGTTCCGAGGCCATATCTGCATATTCTAGGCTCGTCAAGTTTAACCTGAGTATTCTGCGTGTGCAAAACTGGCTTGCACCCGTTGTAGATGGATGTAGAGCTTATCACACCCGATCATCACATGGTGTCTGGGCACGACGAATTTTGGCAACGGTGCATACTCAGGGAGAACACTTTTTATCTTGAAATTTAGTGAGAGATCATCTTATAAAGCTACCGTCGAACTAAGCAAAATAAGATGCATAAAAGATAAACATCACATGCAATCAAAATATGTGACATGATATGGCCATCATCATCCTGTGCCTTTGATCTCCATCTCAAAAGCATCGTCATGATTTCCATCGTCACCGGCATGACACCATGATCTCCATCATCTTGATTTATATCAATGTGTCGTCACATGGTCGTCTCGCCAACTATTGCTCTTGCAACTATTGCTATCGCATAGCGATAAAGTAAAGCAATTATTTGGCACTTGCATCTTATGCAATAAAGAGACAACCATAAGGCTTCTGCCAATTGCCGATAACTTCAACAAAAAATGATCATCTCATACAACAACTTATATATCATCACGTCTTGAACATATCACATCACAACATGCCCTGCAAAAAACAAGTTAGACGTCCTCTACTTTGTTGTTGCAAGTTTTACATGGCTGCTACCGGGCTTAGCAAGAACCATTGTTACCTACGCATCAAAACCACAACGATAGTTTGTCAAGTTGGTGATGTTTTAACCTTCACAAGGACCGGGCGTAGCCACACTCGGTTCAACTAGAGTTGGAGAAAGTGACACCCGCCAGCCACCTGTGTGCAAAGCACGTCGGTAGAACCGGTCTCGCGTAAGCGTATGCGTAATGTCGGTCCGGGCCGCTTCATCCAACAATACCGCTGAACCAAAGTATGACATGCTGGTAAGCAGTATGACTTATATCGCCCATAACTCACTTGTGTTCTACTCATGCATATGACATCTACGCATAAAACCAGGCTCGGATGCCACTGTTGGGGCACATAGTAATTTCAAAAAAATTCCTACGCACACGCAAGATCATGGTGATGCACAGCAACGAGAGGGAAGAGTGTTGTCCACGTACCCTCGTAGACCGAAAGCGGAAGCGTTAGCACAACGTGGTTGATGTAGTCGTACGTCTTCACGATCCGACCGATCCAAGTACCAAACGCACAGCACCTCTGAGTTCAGCACACGTTCAGCTCGATGACGTCCCGCGAGCTCCGATCCAGCAGAGTTTCGCGGGAGAGTTCCGTCAGCACGATGGCGTGATGACGGTGATGATGTTGCTACCGACACAGGGCTTCGCCTAAGCACCACTACGATATGACCGAGGTGGAATATGGTGGAGGGGGCACCGCACACGGCTGGGAGAGATCAACAGATCAACTTGTGTGTCTAGAGGTGCCCACTTGCCTCCGTATATAAAGGAGCAAGGGGGAGGCCGGCCGGCCCTCTATGGGCGCGCCAGGAGGAGGAGTCCTCCTCCTAGTAGGAGTAGGACTCCCCTTTCCTACTCCTACTAGGAGGAGGAAAGGAAGGAGGAGAAGGAGAAGGAAGGAGAGGGAGGAAAAGGAGGAAAGGGGGGCCCGACCCCCTAGTCCAATTCGGTTTGGGCTAGGGGGGCCGCGCGCCCTGCCTCCTCTCTTCCACCACTTGGCCCATGAGGCCCATTACTTCTTCCTCGTATTCCCGTAACTCCCCGGTACCCCCGAAAATACCCGAATCACTCGGAACCTTTCCGATGTCCGAATATAGTCGTCCAATATATCGATCTTTATGTCTCGACCATTTCGAGACTCCTCGTCATGTCCCCGATCTCATCCGGGACTCCGAACTACCTTCGGTACATCAAATCACATAAACTCATAATACAATCGTCACCGAAACTTTAAGCGTGCGGACCCTACGGGTTCAAGAACTATGTAGACATGACCGAGACACGTCTCCGGCCAATAAGCAATAGCGGAACCTGGATGCTCATATTGGCTCCACACATATTCTACGAAGATCTTTATCGGTCAAACCGCATAACAACATACGTTGTTCCCTTTGTCATCGGTATGTTACTTGCTCGAGATTCGATCGTCGGTATCTCAATACCTAGTTCAATCTCGTTACCGGCAAGTCTCTTTACTCGTTCCGTAACACATCATCCCGCAACTAACTCATTAGTTGCAATGCTTGCAAGGCTTATAGTGATGTGCATTACCGAGTGGGCCTAGAGATACCTCTCCGACAATCGGAGTGACAAATCCTAATCTCGAAATACGCCAATCCAACAAGTACCTTCGGAGACACATGTAGAGCACCTTTATAATCACCCAGTTACTTGTGACATTTGGTAGCACACAAAGTGTTCCTCCGGTAAACGTGAGTTGCATAATCTCATAGTCATAGGAACATGTATAAGTCATGAAGAAAGCAATAGCAACAAACTAAACGATCAAATGCTATGCTAACGGAATGGGTCAAGTCAATCACATCATTCTCCTAATGATGTGATCCCGTTAATCAAATGACAACTCATGTCTATGGTTAGGAAACTTAACCATCTTTGATTAACGAGCTAGTCAAGTAGAGGCATACTAGTGACACTATGTTTGTCTATGTATTCACACATGTATTATGTTTCCGGTTAATACAATTCTAGCATGAATAATAAACATTTATCATGAAATAAGGAAATAAATAATAACTTTATTATTGCCTCTAGGGCATATTTCCTTCACAAACTGGGATACAGATCGAAAGAGGCGCAGGCCTCCTGCCTGGGATCCTCCTAAACTACTCCTGGTCGTCGTGAGCGGGCTGCACGTAGTAGTAGGCACCTCCCGAGTAGTAGTAGTCGTCATCGACAGTGGCGTCTGGCTCCTGGGCTCCATCGTCTGGTCGCGGCAATCGAGTAGAGAAAAGGGGGAAAAGGGGGTGCAAATCAACCGTGAGTACTTATCCAAAGTACTCGCAAGCAAGGAGCTACACTACATATGTATGCATTGGTATCGAATGGCAAAAAGGGGGTATCATATGTGGACTGAACTGCGGAATGCTGGAATAAGAGGGGGATAGCTAGTCCTTTCAAAGACTACGCTTCTGGTAATCTCCATCTTGCAGCAGGAGAAGAGAGTAGATGGTAAGTTCACCAAGTAACATCGCATAGCATAATCCTAACCAATGATCCTCCCCTCATCGCCCTGTGAGAGCGCGATCACCGGTTGTATCTGTCACTTGGAATGGTGTGTTTTATTAAGTATCCGGTTCTAGTTGTCATAAGGTCAAGGTACAACTCCAAGTCGTCCTTTACCGAGGATCACGGCTATTCGAATAGATTAACTTCCCTGCAGGGGTGCACCACATTTCCCAACACGCTCGGTCCCCTTTGTCCGGACACACTTTCTTGGGTCATGCCCGGCCTCGGAAGATCAACACGTCGCAGCCCTACCTAGGCACAACAGAGAGGTCAGCACGCCGGTCTAAATCCTATGGCGCAGGGGTCTGGGCCCATCGCCCATTGCACACCTGCACGTTGCGAGGGTGCCCGGAAGCAGAACTAGCCCCCTAATACAAGAGCAGGCTTACGGTCCAATCCGGCGCGCGCCGCTCAGTCGCTGACGTCACGAAGGCTTCGGCTGATACCACGACGTCGAGTGCCCATAACTGTTCCCGCGTAGTTGGTTAGTGCGTATGGGCCAGTGGCCAGACTCAGATCAAATACCAAGATCTCGTTAAGCGTGTTATTTTGAAGTAACCGCGGACGCGGACCAGGGCCAGGCCCACCTCTCTCCTAGGTGGTCTCAACCTGCCCTGTCGCTCCGCCATAAAGATCCACCCAAAGGGCTGTCGGGACGAAGGTCCTTTCAGCCCCCAATCCGTGAATCACTCGCGGGTACTCCTCGAGCCGACCCGTCTTTTGTCACCACAAATATCATATATTATGTATAAGTATATACCCGTGATCACCTCTTGAGTGATCACGGCCCAATAGTATAGCATGGCAGACTGACAAGAATGTAGGGCCACTGATGATAAACTAGCATCCTATACTAAGCATTTAGGATTGCAGGTAAGGTATCAACAATTGTAGCAATAATGACAAGCTATGCATCAGAATAGGATTAACGGAAAGCAATAACATGCTACACTACTCTAGTGCAAGCAGTATCGAGAAGAGTAGGCGATATCCGGTGATCAAGGGGGGCTTGCCTGGTTGCTCCCGCAAGGAGGGGTCGTCAACACCGTAGTCGATCGGGGGTACCGGCAGCGGTCCCGGGGTCTACCGGAAAGAAGTAACGGAGGGGGGACACAATAAATAACAGAGCAAACGAAGAAACACAAAGCATAACATGGCAATGCGCAGTGTTAGGGGTGACCTAACGCAGTATGAGGTGATACCGGTGAAGGGGGGAAACATCCAGGAAAATATCCGTGATGTTTCGCTTTTTCAGACAGATGAATCGGAGGGGAAAAGTTGCGTGTTCGCTATGCTAGGGATGCGTGGCGGACGAACGGGCTGCGTGTCCGGACTCGTCTCGTCGTTCTGAGCAACCTTCATGTACAAAGTATTTTCATCCAAGTTATGGATTAATTTATATTATTTTTTTAATTTATTTATATTTAGAAATTACACAGTAAATTAATTTTGTCTCCTAGTGCTATTCTAGCAGTGTATGACAGTGGGGCCAGGGGTTGGGTTGACCCAATCAAAGGTTGACTAGTCAACATACGGACAGTGTACGGGGCCACATGTCGTTGACTTAGACAATTATTTTAAATTTTGTTTTTCTCTAAACCATTAGTGGGTCCACATGTCATCTAGTATTGGATAAATTAGCTAGTACTACTAATTATAAACTAACTAAAAGGCTGGCCAGGGTCTGGCATAGCCGGCCACACACGGCTGTGGTGCCTACACACTACGCACTCACGTACACACACTATGCTAGGGAGTAACTCTATTCCTTTTAACACAAGATAGCATTTTGTGGTTTTTGTAGGATTTAATCCATGCATTATCTGAAGCAGGTCCAATGGAACAAAATGAGGCTTATTACGTCTACTTTCCATTTATATAATTTTTACCCGTGTTAGAGTTGTGTCAAATATAGTGTACAAGGTAGGTTACAGTGTGACTAGGAGTTGTATTGTGTTTACATAGGATGTGGAGTCGTGTCCTAATAGGACACTTGTATCCTAGGCCTCTCTTATATAGCGAGGATAGACACATGATGTAACCTATGCCAACATAATAGCACAGGCTCGCAAGGGGGAGCCGGCGGCATGTGCCGGTGCCCGGGTGGCCGGTGTGCGGTATTGTGACGGTGTCACGGGAGGAGCGCCTGTAGTCAGGCCCCGGGGATGTAGCCATATCGGTGAACCTCGTTAACAAATCTCGGTGTCGTGCTCGTGTGATTTCTTGGTCCTCGGATGATCGACGGTATGCCTCGGATTTATTCTAACAAGTGGTATCAGAGCAAGGTTTGAGATCGAGGCGGATCACGTGGATTCAGTGGACGGCTTGATTTTCTAGATCGGTATCGTTGGCATAAAGCAATAAGTGTTGCACGATTGAAATCGATTGGAAGAAGTTAGACGAAAAGCAATGTCGGCGATTTGCGGTTGGAATCGGATCAGGCGGCTCGATCCGTTTGAGCGGCGGTGGCGTAACGTATGCACAGCAGGGCAGAGCGCTCGGCGCAGTGCTTGGAGAGTCCTGGAAGGAGCGCGTGGCTGGCCGGGCCCTGTGTGAGGCCCAGGTGGCGTGCTGTGGCCGGGCAGGCCGAAGGTGCTGTGTGGTATGCAGGTTGTGCTGGTGGAATTGCAATTTGGGTCGTATAGCGAAGGCACCTGATGAGATTTGTCTGGACCAAAAGTGGACCGAGTCCACGTATGACACGGCGAGAGGCAAATCAATCGGCGAAAGAAGAATCCAAAGGATATGGATCCATCGGAATAGCACAGGGTTGGCAAAGCAAAGCAAGGCAACAATCAGCATTGTAATTAGTGCCAAGGGAGCTGCCCATCGCGTGAAGACCAGGAGGTCTTGTTTTGCTGGAGTTGTGCACGGAAGTGCTTGTGTACTTCGGCGTCGCGGTGATAGCTCGGATATTTTTCACGGGTCAGCTGTACAAAGAACCATGGTGTCAATGGGTGTCAGGTTTGAGGTGGAGAAGTTCGTGGAACTGAAAACCTTGGGTTATAGCAGACATGGGTGAAAGATTGTTGGCGCGACAGGGATGCTTGAAGGCGTTGCAGGAAGTCATGTCAATTGTGATGGAATTATCATGTGATGGATGGGAATTCGCTGAAGACGGTATGGGAGCCTCGAGCGTGTCGTGCAGTCGAACGAGTTCGGCTGGGTCGGACTGGACAGTTTGACGGGATCGACGCAAGTCGGTTGGTACAGAAGACGGTGGTGAGAGCGGCGACGACGACATAGAAGCGTGATGCTAATGGTGACCGACTTCTGGGCGTGGAAACACGTGGCACAAGTCCGAGGGCTTGTGTGGCTTCGACAAGACTATGGCGCGGGGTTGATTCAAGGTGGTGTACACACGAAGCTTGATGTCGACGGGACGCGGGGTGGACTAATCATCTACCATGGAGTCATGTTGAAGGTGGAGCTGGATTGAGGGGCTATGATGTACGGATCCAGGGAATCGAAGCCTATTCAGCAAAGAGGAAAAAAGCGAGTGACACACAGTTCGGACTAGAGCCCAATGGTCTGATGGAGGCGTGAAACTCGTCATCGGTAGGTGATAATCGATGGTACTCTGCAGTGGGGTTGAGTGGTGTGGGTTCGCGACCCTTGAGACTCGACCGGGACAGCGGAGGCTCGATGCGGTAATAGCGGTGAGGCGTGCAGTATGCACGGGACATGGAGACGGGCCAGGGCTCTGGTGGTCATACATGTGGTGAGACAACTGCGAATTTGACTCGGGATGATTACAAGCAATGGTGAAATTCCTCCAAGTTCAGACAGACGGTCAAGAAAGGAGCGGTGATATTGAGTTCAGGTAACTCTTATGTGTGACACCCAATATGTGAGTTGTTCAATTTCACGCAGGTCAGTGATCAGTGTGTGATGGCGTTGGACTGATACTCTAGAAGTTGGGAGCGCAAACTAGAGTAATGTGGAACTTAATTTCGTTCGAGTGTTGACTCTGGTCAAGAAAAGAAGGGACTAGAAGTTGCAGGTGGAGTCACATGGAGTCTTTGGAGTAGCAGCAGTACTCACGGGATAAACTCAAGTCCAATGTACATGAAAGTTTGACGCATGAACGAATTCAAGGTGGTGGAGAATATTCGCCAAGGTGGAGTTTGTTAGAGTTGTGTCAAATATAGTGTACAAGGTAGGTTACAGTTTGACTAGGAGTTGTATTGTGTTTACATAGGATGTGGAGTCGTGTCCTAATAGGACACTTGTATCCTAGGCCTCTCTTATATAGCGATGGTAGACACACGATGTAACCTATGCCAACATAATAGCACAGGCTCGCAAGGGGGAGCCGACGGCATGTGCCGGCGCCCGGGTGGCCGGTGTGCGGTATTGTGACGGTGTCACGGGGAGGAGCGCCCGTAGTCACGCCCCGGGGATGTAGCCATATCGATGAACCTCGTTAACAAATCTCGGTGTCGTGCTCGTGTGATTGCTTGGTCCTCGGATGATCGACGGTATGCCTCGGATTTATTCTAACATTATCGCTGTTTAGTGGCAGTTTAGAAGGCTAGTCATTGTAGAAATACAAAAGCTAGCTACCCACTACAGTACTTGCAGTAGTATACAAAGGGTAGCAGCTGTGGCTAGAAGCAGACAAGCAGTAGTAGAGCAGCGACGGATGAAGCCGCCCCGGCCATGGCCAAGCCGGCCACACGCACGGCGACACACACACAGAGCACACACCTCACGTACACACACACAATACGCACACACGATGCACACACTCACACACCGCTCGGCCATGGCCGGAGCAGCGGCGGCAGCGTGAGGCGGCATCGACGAACAGTGGCGGTTTGCAGGCAAGCGCAGCACCTAGTGACAGTAGCAACTAAGCAACGCAAGTAGCTTAGCAGGAGCAGAGCAGCAGCAATACGTAGAGCAGCAGCAGTTCGCTAGGAGGAGGAGCAGTTCGCTAGGAGGAGCAACAGATACGCGGGCGCGCGTGCACACACGAAGCGCGGCCAGAGGACGGCCAGCGCGCGGCCGTTCGCGGCCAGGGGGCGGGGCGGGCGCACATGGGGCGACCGTGGTGCGAAGTGTAGGCGCCGCAGGGCGCGCCGTGATCGCGGCCAATGGCCGGAGCCTGGGGCGGCGTGGGGCGGCAACAAACGACGTCGGGGAGAGGGGCAAAAGGGGGAACGGGCGGAGGCTCACCCCGGGGAGGCCGTGGACGAGCATCAGCGAGGCCGGGAGGCGCCGACGGTGGAGATCGACGGAGATGACCGTGGCGGCCGTGTAGTGGAGGAAGTGGCGATGACGAGCCTAAGTGGCGTTCCTGCTCGATTTGAGGCGTCTAGGTGAAGGTGATGAGGTTGGGGAGGCGCCTAGCCACCTTGTAGCAGCTCGGGGAAGCCTCGGAGAACGGCAACAACGACGCGGCGGCGACGGGGGTCTCGGGCGGCTACTGTAGTGGAGCAGAGCGAGGTGAGGAGGAGAGATGTGAGGTCCAGAGGGGGGGTTGGGCTCGATCTAGGGTTCTTGGGCGACGTTTATAAGCCCAGGGAGGCGACGTGGAGGGCATCCACGGCCATGGCCGTCGTGGATGTGCACCACGCACACCCTCTGTTCCTGTAGCCGGAGGTAGGGGAAGGTTTTGGTGGGCTGGGCCGTGTGGCCACTTAAGGCCCAGTGGCACTTTAGTTTAGGTCCATTTCGCTTTTACCCTTTTCTTTGTATTTTCATATCCTATTTTTTATTAGGTTGGGCCATCAAATTATTTTTGTTATATATGAAATTTTCCATATAATTACTACGTAATATTTGTGAAAGCCACACAAAGTTTGGAGCTTAACTAAACTCATTTGAATTTTGCTTAAACACAAATGGATTAAAAAGGCTGTTTTGGGCACAATTTTAACTAAGCTAGGGGCAATTTAATATTCCAGATAATATTGGATTATTTATGAAAATTAGTTAGTGAATTATTGCAACCCAGCAAACATTTTTGTTTTACCGTTTGCGGAAATAATAATTTGACTTTCTTTTCAATTTGAATTTGAATTCGGTTTGGATCAAAGCGCGGTTTAGAAATTTAATTGGGATCACATGGAACCATTAGTGTGTGGTTACTATAGCTTAACTACCGGGGCGTTACACATCACATGGCCTAAACCATGACAATGCCTTTCCCTTCAAAGATAACATAGATTAGGTGCAAATCGGGATGTAATGTTCCATCTCCTGTAAAAGGATTAGCTAGCAGTTTCTCTATCATACCCGAAGGAATTTCAAAGTAAACATTTGCAGTAGGTTCAGTAGGTTGAGGAGCAACTCTTTGCTCTACTGGTCGGGGTGAAGATACCCCGAACAAGCCCTCAAAGGATTATGTTCCATAGTAACAAGTGACAGTAAATTTGCACACTATATAAATCTTTCCTTACCAAATTCCACCTACCAAAGGCGCTTCACTCCCCGGCAACGGCGCCAGAAAAGAGTCTTGATGACCCACAAGTATAGGGGATCTATCGTAGTCCTTTGATAAGTAAGAGTGTCGAACCCAACGAGGAGCGGAAGGAAATGACAAGCGGTTTTCAGTAAGGTATTCTCTGCAAGCACTGAAATTATTGGTAACAGATAGTTTTGTGATAAGGTAATTTGTAACGAGTAACAAATAATGAAAGTAAATAAGGTGCGGCAAGATGGCCCAATCCTTTTTGTAGCAAAGGACAAGCCTGGACAAACTCTTATATGAAAGAAAACGCTCCCGAGGACACATAGGAGTTATCGTCAAGCTAGTTTTCATCACGCTCATATGATTCGCGTTCGTTACTTTGATAATTTGGTATGTGGGTGGACCGGTACTTGGGTACTGCCATTTCTTGGACAAGCATCCCACTTATGATTAACCCCTATTGCAAGCATCCGCAACTACAAAAGAAGTATTAAGGTAAACCTAACCATAGCATGAAACATATGGATCCAAATCAGCCCCTTACGAAGCAACGCATAAAGTAGGGTTTAAGCTTCTGTCACTCTAGCAACCCATCATCTACTTATTACTTCCCAATGCCTTCCTCTAGGCCCAAACAATGGTGAAGTGCCATGTAGTCGACGTTCACATAACACCACTAGTGGAGAGACAACATACATCTCATCAAAATATCGAACGAATACCAAATTCACATGACTACTTATAGCAAGACTTCTCCCATGTCCTCAGGAACAAACTTAACTACTCACAAATCATATTCATGTTCATAATTAGAGGGGTATTAATATGCATAAAGGATCTGAACATATGATCTTCCACCAAATAAACCAACTAGCATCAACTACAAGGAGTAATCAACACTACTAGGAACCCACATGTACCAATCTGAGGTTTTGGGACAAAGATTGGATACAAGAGATGAACAAGGGTTTGAGAGGAGATGGTGCTGGTGAAGATGTTGATGGAGATTGACCCCCTCCCGATGAGAGGATCGATGGTGATGACGATGGCGATGATTTCCCCCTCCCGGAGGGATGTTTCCCCGGCAGAACAGCTCCGCCGGGGCCCTAGATTGCTTCCGCCAAGGTTCCGCCCCGTGGCGGCGGTGTCTCGTCCTGAAAGCTTGCTTATGATTTTTCCAGGGTAAAAGACTTCGTATAGTAGAAGATGGGCACCGGAGGCCTGCCAGGGGGCCCACGAGGCAGGGGCGCGCCCAGTGGGGTAGGGCGCACCCCCACCATTGGCCAGGGTGTGGGCCCCCTTTGGTTGATTCTTTCTCCAGTATTTTTTAGATATTCCAAAACGTGCCTCCGTGAAGTTTTAGGACTTTTGGAGTTGTGCAGAA
Organism: Triticum urartu; assembly: GCF_003073215.2. NCBI lineage: Eukaryota > Viridiplantae > Streptophyta > Magnoliopsida > Poales > Poaceae > Triticum > Triticum urartu. The sequence continues at coordinate 386,795,168 of NC_053026.1, read as the reverse complement.
TAGGTCTCTAATATTGGCTCCTTTTCCTGCCGAGAATTCCAACTGCCGGCATTCTCCCTCTTCATGTAAACCTTGTAAAATAAGAGAGAATAGGTATAAGTATTGTGACATAACATGTAATAACAGCCCATAATGCAATAAATATTGATATAAAAGCATGATGCAAAATGGACGTATCAGTAACACAGGCAAGAAGCCTTTCTTTGCTTGATCCATTTTGAACTTCTTCAAAACTTTATCAAGGTATGTGCTTTGTGAAAGTCCAATTAAGCGTCTCGATCTATCTCTATAGATCTTGATGCCCAATATATAAGCAGCTTCACCGAGGTCTTTCATTGAAAAACTCTTGTTCAAGTATCCTTTTATGCTATCCAGAAATTCTATATCATTTCCAATCAACAATATGCCATCCATATATAATATTAGAAATGCTACAGAGCTCCCACTCACTTTCTTGTAAATACAGACTTCTCCAAAAGTTTGTATAAAACCATATGCTTTGATCACACTATCAAAACGTTTATTCCAACTCCGAGATGCTTGCACCAGTCCATAAATGGATCGCTGGAACTTGCACACTTTGTTAGCATCCTTTGGATCGATAAAACCTTCAGGTTGCATCATATACAACTCCTCTTCCAGAAATCCATTCAGGAATGAAGTCTTTACACCCATTTGCCAAATTTCATAATCATAAAATGCGGCATTTGCTAACATGATTCGGACGGACTTAAGCATCGCTATGGGTGAGAAGGTCTGATCGTAGTCAACTCCTTGAACTTGTGAAAACCTTTCGCATAAAGTTGAGCTTTGTAGACAGTAACATTATCGTCAGCGTCAGTCTTCTTCTTGAAGATCCATTGATTCTCGATGGCTTGCCGATCATCGGACAAGTCAACCAAAGTCCACACTTTGTTCTCATACATGGACCCCATCTCAGATTTCATGGCCTCAAGCCATTTCACGGAATCTGGGCTCATCATCGCTTCCTCATAGTTCGCAGGTTCGTCATGGTCAAGTAACATGACCTACAGAACAGGATTATCATACCACTCTGGTGCGGATCTTACTCTGGTTGACCTACGAGGTTCGGTAGTAACTTAATCTGAAGTTACATGATCATCATCATTAGCTTCCTCACTAATTGGTGTAGGAGTCACAGGAATAGATTTCTGTGATGAACTACTTTCAAATAAGGGAGCAGGTACAGTTACCTCATCAAATTCTACTTTCCTCCCACTCACTTCTTTTAAGAGAAACTCCTTCTCTAGAAAGGATCCATTCTTAGCAACGAATGTCTTGCCTTCAGATCTATGATAGAAGGCGTACCCAATAGTCTCCTTTGGGTATCCTATGAAGACACATTTCTCTGATTTGGGCTCGAGCTTATCAGGTTGAAGCTTTTTTACATAAGCATCGCAGCCCCAAACTTTAAGAAACGACAACTTTGGTTTCTTGCCAAACCATAGTGAAGGAAATATGCCCTAGAGGCAATAATAAAGTTATTATATATTTCCTTATATCATGATAAATGTTTATTATTCATGCTAGAATTGTATTAACCGGAAACATAATACATGTGTGAATACATATACAAATAGAGTGTCACTAGTATGCCTCTACTTGACTAGCTCGTTGATTAAAGATGGTTATGTTTACTAACCCATAGACATGAGTTGTCATTTGATTAAGGGGGTCACATCATTAGAGAATGATGTGATTGACTTGACCCATTCCGTTAGCATAGCACTTGATCGTTTAGTTTGTTGCTATTGCTTTCTTCATGACTTATACATGTTCCTATGACTATGAGATTATGCAACTCCCGTTTACCGGAGGAACACTTTGTGTTCTACCAAACATCACAACGTAACTGGGTGACTATAAAGGTGCTCTACAGGTGTCTCCGAAGGTACTTGTTGGGTTGCCGTATTTCGAGATTTGGATTTGTCACTCCGATTGTCGGAGAGGTATCTCTGGGCCCTCTCGGTAATGCACATCACCTTAAGCCTTGCAAGCAATGCAACTAATAAGTTAGTTGCAAGATGATGTATTACGGAACGAGTAAAGAGACTTGCCGGTAACGAGATTGAACTAGGTATTGAGATACCGATGATCGAATCTCGGGCAGGTAACATACCGATGACAAAGGGAACAACGTATGTTGTTATGCGGTCTGACTGATAAAAATCTTCGTAGAATATATGGGAGCCAATATGAGCATCCAGGTTCCGCTATTGGTTATTGACCGGAGACGTGTCTCGGTCATGTCTACATTGTTCTCGAACCCGTAGGGTCCGCACGCTTAAGGTTTCGATGATAGTTATATTATGAGTTTATGAGTTTTGATGTACCGAAGGAGTTCGGAGTCCCGGATGAGATCGGGGACATGACGAGGAGTCTCGAAATGGTCAAAACGTAAAGATCGATATATTGGACGACTATATTCGGACATCGGAAAGGTTCCGAGTGATTCGGGTATTTTTCGGAGTACCGGAGAGTTACGGGAATTCGCCGGGAGGTATATGGGCCTTATTGGGCCTTAGTGGAAAGGAGGGGAAAGGAGCAAGGGAGGGGGCGCCCCCCCAAGCCCAATCAGAATTGGGAGGGGGGCCGGCCCCCCTTTCCTTCCTCCCTCCTTCCTCTTCCTTCCCTCTCCTACTCCTAATAGGAAAAGGGGGATTCCTACTCCCGGTGGGAGTTGGACTCCCCCCTTGGGCGCGCCACCCTCCTTGGCAGGCCCCCTCCTCCACTCCTTTATATACGGGGGCAGGGGGCGCCCCAGAGACACAACAATTGATCATTGATCTCTTAGCCGTGTACGGTGCCCCCCTCCACCATAATCCTCGATAATATTGTAGTGGTGCTTAGGCGAAGCCCTGCGACGGTAGAACATCAAGATCGTCACCACGCCGTCGTGCTGACAGAACTCATCCCGACACTTTGCTGGATCGGAGTCCGGGGATCGTTATCGAGCTGAACGTGTGCAAAAACTCGGAGGTGCCGTAGTTTCGGTGCTTGATCGATCGGGCCATGAAGACGTACAACTACATCAACCGCGTTGTTATAACGCTTCCGCTTTCGGTCTACGAGGGTACGTAGACAACACTCTCCTCTCTTGTTGCTATGCATCACCATGATCTTGCGTGTGCGTAGGAAATTTTTGAAATTACTATGTTCCCCAACAATGGCATCCGAGCCTAGGTTTTATGCGTTGATGTTGTGCACGAGTAGAACACAAGTGAGTTGTGGGTGATATAAGTCATACAGCTTACCAGCATGTCACACTTTGGTTCGGCGGTATTTTTGGATGAAGCGGCCCAGACCGACATTACGCGTATGCTTACACGAGACTGGTTCTACTGGCGTGCTTTGCACACAGGTGGCTGGCGGGTGTCAGTTTCTCCAACTTTAGTTGAACCGAGTGTGGCTACGCCCGGTCCTTGCGAAGGTTAAAACAGCACCAACTTGACAAACTATCGTTGTGGTTTTGATGCGTAGGTAAGAACGGTTCTTGCTCAGCCCGTAGCAGCCACGTAAAACTTGCAACAACAAAGTAGAGGACGTCTAACTTGTTTTTGCAGGGCATGTTGTGATGTGATATGGTCAAGACGTGATGAGATATAAGTTGTATGAGATGATCATGTTTTGTTGAAGTTATCGGCAACAGGCAAAAGCCTTATGGTTATCTATCTATTGCATAAGATGCAAGCGCCAAATAATTGCTTTACTTTATCGCTATGCGATAGCAATAGTTGCAAGAGCAATTGTTGGCGAGACAACCATGTGATGACACATTGATATAGATCAAGATGATAGAGATCATGGTGTCATGCCGGTGACGATGGAGATCATGATGATGCTTTGGAGATGGAGATCAAAGGCACAGGATGATGATGGCCATATCATGTCACATATTATGATTGCATGTGATGTTTATATTTTATACATCTTATTTTTCTTAGTTCGACGGTAGCTTTATAAGATGATCTCTCACTAAATTTCAAGATAAAAAGTGTTCTCCCTGAGTATGCACCGTTGCCAAAGTTCGTCGTGCCCAGACACCACGTGATGATCGGGTGTGATAAGCTCTACATCCATCTATAACGGGTGCAAGCCAGTTTTGCACACGCAGAATACTCAGGTTAAACTTGACGAGCCTAGCATATGCAGATATGGCCTCGGAACACTGAGACTGAAAGGTCGAGCGTGAATCATATAGTAGATATGATCAACATAGTGATGTTCACCATTGAAAACTACTCCATTTCACGTGATGATCGGTTGATTTGGATCACGTGATCACTTAGAAGATTAGAGGGATGTCTTTCTAAGTGGGAGTTCTTAAGTAATATGATTAATTGAACTTTAATTTATCATGAACTTAGTCCTGGTAGTATTAGCATATCTATGTTGTAGATCAATAGCTCGCGTTTAGCTCCCCTGTTTTATTTTTGATATGTTCCTAGAGAAAAATTATGTTGAAAAATGTTAGTAGCAATGATGCGGATTGGATCCGTGATCTGAGGATTATCCTCATTGCTGCACAGAAGAATTATGTCCTTAATGCACCGCTAGGTGAAATACCTATTGCAGGAGAAGATGCAGACGTTATGAACGTTTGGCTAGCTCAATATGATGACTACTTGATAGTTTAGTGCACCATGCTTAAACGGCTTAGAATCGGGACTTCAAAGACGTTTTGAACGTCATGGATCATATGGATGTTCCAGGAGTTGAAGTTAATATTTCAAGAAAATACCCGAGTTGAGAGATATGAAGTCTCCAACAAGTTCTATAGCTAAAAGATGGAGGAGAATAGCTCAAGCAGTGAGCATGCGTTCAGATTGTCTGGGTACTACAATCGCTTGAATCAAGTGGGATTTAATCTTCCAGATAAAATAGTGATTGACAGAATTCTCTAGTCACCATCACCAAGTTAGTAGAACTTCGTGATGAACTATGATATGCAAGGGATGATGAAAACGATTCCTGAGCTTTTCATGATGATGAAATCGATGAAGGTAGAAATCAAGAAAGAACATCAAGTGTTGATGATTAACAAGACCACTAGTTTCAAGAAAAGAGCAAAGGGAAAGAAAGGGAACTTCAAGAAGAATGGCAAGCAAGTTGCTGCTCAAGTGAAGAAGCCCAAGTCTGGTCCTAAGCCTGAGACTAAGTGCTTCTACTGCAAAGGGACTGGTCACTAGAAGCGGAACTGCCCTAAGTATTTGGCGGATAAGAAGGATGGCAAAGTGAACAATGGTATATTTGATATACAGATTATTGATGTGTATTTTACTAGTGTTCATAGCAACCCCTTGGTATTTGATACTGGTTCAGTTGCTAAGAATAGTAACTCGAAACGGGAGTTGCAGAATGAACAGAGACTAGTTAAGGGTGAGGTGACGATGTGTATTGGAAATGGTTCCAAGATTGATATGATCATCATCGCACACTCCCTATACTTTCGGGATTAGTGTTAAACCTAATATAAATGTTATTTAGTGTTTGCGTTGAGCATAAATATGATTGGATCATGTTTATTGCAATACGGTTATTCATGTAAGTTAGAGAATAATTATTGTTCTGTTTACATGAATAAAACCTTCTATGGTCATACACCCAATGAAAATGGTTTGTTGGATCTCGATCGTAGTGATACACATTTTCATAATATTGAAGCCAAAAGATGCAAAGTTAATAATGATAGTGCAACTTATTTATGGCACAGCCGTTTAGGTCATATTGGTGTAAAGCGCATGAAGAAAATCCATGCTGATGGGCTTTTGGAATCACTTGATTATGAATCAGTTGATGCTTGCGAACCATGCCTCATGGGCAAGATGACTAAGACTCTGTTCTCCGGAACAATGGAGCGAGCAAAAGATTTGTTGGAAATCATACATACTGATGTATGTGGTCCGATGAATATTGAGGCTCGCGGCAGGTATCATTATTTTCTGATCTTCACAGATGATTTGAGCAGATATGAGTATATCTACTTGATGAAACACAAGTCTGAAACATTTGAAAAGTTCAAAGAATTTCAGAGTGAAGTGGAGAATCATCGTAACAAAAATAAAAGTTTCTACGATATGATCGCAGAAGTAAAATATTTGAGTTACGAGTTTGGCCTTCAGTTAAAACAATGTGAAATAGTTTCACTACTCACACCACCTGGAACACCACAGTGTAATGGTGTGTCCGAACGTCATAACCATACTTTATTAGATATAGTACGATCTATGATGTCTCTTACCGATCTACCACTATCGTTTTGGGGTTATGCATTAGAGATAGCTACATTCACGTTAAATAGGGCACCATCTAAATCCGTGGAGATGACACCGTATGAACTATGGTTTGGCGAGAAACCTAAGTTGTCGTTTCTTAAAGTTTGGGACTGCGATGCTTATGTGAAAAAGTTTCAACATGATAAGCTCGAACCCAAATCGGAGAAGTAAATCTTCATAGGATACCCAAAAGAAACTGTTGGGTACACCTTCTATCACAAATCCGAAGGCAAGTTATTCATTGCTGAGAATGGATCCTTTCTAGAGAAGGAGTTTCTCTCGAAAGAAGTGAGTGGGAGGAAAGTAGAACTTGATGAGGTAACTGTACCTGCTCCCTTATTGGAAAGTAGTTTGTCACAGAAATTTGTTCATGTGACTACTACACCAATTAGTGAGGAAGCTAATGATGATGATCATGTAACTTCAGATCAAGTTACTACCGAACCTCGTAGGTAAACCAGAGTGAGATCCGCACCAGAGTGGTACGATAATCCTGTTCTGGAGGTCATGTTACTTGACCATGACGAACCTACGAACTATGAGGAAGCGATGATGAGCCCAGATTCCGCGAAATGGCTTGAGGCCATGAAATCTGAGATGGGATCCATGTATAAGAACAAAGTATGGACTTTGATTGACTTTCCCATTGATTGGTGAGCCAGTGAGATTAAATGGATCTTCAAGAGGAAGACGAACGCTGATAGTAGTGTTACTATCTACAAAGGTAGAATTGTCGCAAAAAGGTTTTCGACAAGTTCAAGGTGATGACTACGATGAGAGTTTCCCACTCGTATCTATGCTTAAGTCTGTCCGAATCATGTTAGCAATTGCCGCATTTTATGAAATCTGGCAAATGGATAAACAAAACTGCATTCCTTAATGGATTTATTAAAGAAGAGTTGTATATGATGCAACCAGAAGGTTTTGTCAATCCTAAAGGTACTAACAAAATATGCAAGCTCCAGCAATCCATCTATGGATTGGTGCAAGCATCTCGGAGTTGGAATATACGCTTTGATAAGTTGATCAAAGCATATAGTTTTATACAGACTTGCGGTGAAGCATGTATTTACAAGAAAGTGAGTGGGAGCACTACAGCATTTCTGATAAGTAGATGTGAATGACATATTGTTGATCGGAGATAATGTAGAATTATTCTGCAAAGCATAAAGGAATATTTGAAAGGAGTTTTTCAAAGAAAGACCTCGGTGAAGCTGCTTACATATTGAGCATCAAGATCTATAAAGATAGATCAATACGCTTGATAAGTTTTTTCAATGAGTACATACCTTGACAAGATTTTGAAGTAGTTCACAATGGAACAGTTAAAGAAGGAGTTCTTGCCTGTGTTACAAGGTGAGAAGTTGAGTAAGAATCAAAACCCGACCACGACAGAAGATAGAGAGAGAATGAAAGTCATTCCCTATGCCTCGGCCATAGGTTCTATAAAGTATGCCATGTTGTGTACCAGACCTATTGTATACCCTGTCCTGAGTTTCGCAAAGGAGTACAATAGTGATCTAGGAGTATATCACTGGACATTGGTCAAAATTATCCTTAGTGGAATAAGGATATGTTTCTCGATTATGGAAGTGACAAAAGGTTCGTCGTAAAGGGTTATGTAACGCCCCGAGACCGATGTGCCAGGTGTCCTCCAGTTATTCGCTGTCGTTGCCATGTCATTTGCTTGCATGTTGCTTTTCATCATGTCATCATGTGCATTGCATCATCATGTTTTCGAAACCTGCATCCGTCCGGGTTCTCCCAGTTCCTTCCGTTGTTCGTTCTGAGCCCAGACACACTTGCACACGCCTGCGGCATGTCCGAAATAGTATTTTATAAGTGGCCGGAAAATTTCTCTGAATGGGATGAGAGTTGGCGTGTGGTCTTATTTTAGTGTAGATAGACCGCCTATCAAGTTTTCATCGCATTCGGAGATCGTTTGATGCCCCAACAGATAACTATAGCGGCAGTATAGCCGGTCTAACGTCGGACGTTTTCGGTCTCCGGAAACAGTCGCCGGGCCTCTCTCTCTTCTCTTCTCTCAGCTCGAGACCGTCTACACAGCTCACTACCTACCGCCAGGTCCAACCTAACCTCTCTCGCCAGCCCGCAGCCCCCCTCGCGGGCGTCCGAAAGTTGTCCCGAACCCGACCCGGACTGTCGCCACCGTTGTGTCCGGATCATCCACAAACATCTACAAAGCGTCTCCGTTTTCTTATATGGGCTCCCCAGCCTATTTATTCTCGACCTCCCGATTACGATCGGAGGGTCCCTCTAGCCCCTAATCAGCCACCTACTGTATATATAATGCACAACCCTAAAAACTAGGGGAGATGTCCCATCTTTTCCTCCTTGCCGCCGCCACTCTCTCGCTTTCCCCTCGGGATCTCCCCCTCGATCCAAAATCCCCAATCAGAAACTCCCCTCGATCTCCACCTACCCCCCCATCCTCCCCTGCCTCAAGCCAGGAGCTCGTCCTCGACCCGAGCCACTTCTCCTGCCGGCAAACGAAGCCACCGACCAGGACCCCGTCGCGCCCACAGCCTCTCTTGCTCGAGGGCTCCCGAGCACACCTGCGAGTTCCGATCCGAACCCCGCTGTCCTCGTCTGTCTGTCGTGCCACCGAGGCCCTACTTCTCTGTCTCCCTCCAACCACAGTCGCGCAAGCTCCCCTGCTCCACCCCTGCAAGCTGCAGCTCGCCGGAGTCAGCAGATGAGGGTTGCCTTTCCCTTTACTCTTTCTTTTCTTCCGATTGCTCCCTCCTTCCTCCTCTAATCTCCCTCCCTTTCCTCTTCGTTTTCTTCTCTGTCAGGAAACGGTCGAAGCTCGCCCTCTTCTGCCATGGCCGCACCAACCGCAAGCCGTCGCCGGATCCGCCTCCATCGGCCTGTGTTCGGCGCGGCACCGCCGGGATCCGCTCGCCACCTCGACGACCTGCAGCTTCCCGCGCTTGCCGGCCCCGCCGCAAGTCCCCAGCGCTGCCTCCTTCTGTTCGAGCGAGGGAGACGAGCGGCGACTCTTCTGCATCGAGCCGCTCTAACTCGAGCGCTCACGTTGACCCAGCGCTTGCTGACCGTGCCCAGCTCCACCTCAACCCGCGACCAGCAGCGCGCGTCGACCGGCCCAGCTTCGCCTCTACCAGGCCCTCCTCCAGCAAGGCCCCTCGAAGCCCAGCCGTCTGCCTCGTCCAGCCCAGCACCAACCGGGCCAAGCCCAATGTGAGAAGCACCCCTCCAGCCCCTGTGCACTGTCGGGCCAGCAAGATTCGGCCCAGTAGTTGTTTTTTTTGGTTCTGCGAATTTGATTTTTAACCAGGGATTTACATATTTGTAGAAAAACCCTTGCACTTCATGCTTATAAAAACTCGTCAACCGTGCATCGGATTAAAATATTTTATATATGAAATATGCTTAGTTTTTCATCTAGTTTCGTGATATGCCACTTTCATGCATGTTTGCAATGTTTAAAATGCTGTTTGGTTAAATTTGCTCCTATGCCATGTTAAAATGATTTAATCCATAACTAATTAACCGTAGCTCAGAATTTATTAAACTTTATATGTAAATGGGGTGAAGAAATGCCTAGTTTAACATGGTGCACTTTTCTTGCATGTTTAATAACTCTAAAATTATGTTTAGGGCAGAACAGTACCAAATCTAATTTATGCACATTAGGAGTTTCCGGATTTGTTGTTCGTTGCTTCCGGCCTCATTTAACCTTGACTAGATAGGTAGTTTTACTTTGCTTCACCCTCTTGCCATGTTTAACAACATTTAATATTGTTGGGTACATAAACAAGATCGAACTAAATAACTTGATGTGGTGTTCCGTCAATATGCAACCCGTTGCATATTGAGCTCCACTTAACTAGTAGTGTTGTTTGTGCACTTTGCCATGCCATGTATATTTAAACCGGACATGCATCATTCTTGTTTGCGCATCATGCCATGTCTATGTGGTGGTTGTTTACTAGGTTGTTTGCTCTTTTCTGGTGTTGCTTCTTCGGGTTGGTTCGAATAACGTCGTGTGTGTGTGTGAGGATCCGTTCGACTACGCCCGTTTGTCTTCTTCATGGACTCATTCTTCTTCCTTGCTGGATTTCAGGCAAGATGACCATACCCTCGAAATCACTTCTATCTTTGCTTGCTAGTTGCTCGCTCTTTTGCTATGTCTATGCTGCGATCCCTACCACTTGCTTATCATGCCTCCCATATTATTGAACCAAGCCTCTAACCCACCTTGTCCTAGCAAACCGTTGTTTGGCTATGTTACCACTTTGCTCAGCCCCTCTTATAGCATTGTTAGTTGCAGGTGAAGTTTGAAGTTTGTTCCTTGTTGGAACATGGACATGTTGTTCCTTGTTGGAACATGTTTACTTGTTGGGATATCACAATAACTCTTATTTAATTAATGTATCTATATACTTGGTAAAGGGTGGAAGGCTCGGCCTTATGCCTGGCGTTTTGTTCCACTCTTGCCGCCCTAGTTTCCGTCATATCGGTGTTATGTTCCCGGATTTTGCGTTCCTTACGCGGTTGGGTAATAATGGGAACCCCTTGACAGTTCGCCTTGAATAAAACTCCTCCAGCAATGCCCAACCTTGGTTTTACCATTTGCCTCACCACCACCTACTTTTCCCTTGGGAGTCACTCTCTCGAGGGTCATCATTATTTTAACCCCCCCGGGCCAGTGCTCCTCTGAGTGTTGGTCCGACCGAGTAGACTGCGGGGCCACCTTGGGGCAACTTGAGGGTTGGTTTTACTCGTAGGATGTCTCATCTGAGTGTGCCCTGAGAACGAGATATGTGCAGCTCCTATCGGGATTTGCCGGCACATTCGGGCGGTGTTGCTGGATTTGTTTTAACTTGTCGAAATGTCTTGTAGCCGGGATTCCGAGTCTAATCGGGTCTTCCTGCTAGAAGGAACATCCTTCGTTGACCGTGAGAGCTTGTGATGGGCTAAGTTGGGACACCCCTGCAGGGATTTGAACTTTTGAAAGCCGTGCCCGCGGTTATGGGCAGATGGGAATTTGTTAATGTCTGGTTGTAGAAAACCTGAAGTTGACCTTAATTAAAATACATCAACCGCGTGTGTAACCATGATGGTCTCTTTCCGGCGGAGTCCGGGAAGTGAACACGGTGTTGGAGTTATGCTTGACGTAGGTTGCTCTAGGATCACTTCTTGATCATAGTTTCTCGATCGTGCCTTGCCTTCTCTTCTCGCTCTCATTTGTGTATGTTAGCCACCATATATGCTAGTCGCTTGCTGCAGCTCCACCTCATACCTTTTACCTTACCCATGAGCTTAAATAGTCTTGATCGCGAGGGTGTGAGATTGCTGAGCCCCCGTGACTCACAGATACTTCCAAAACCAGTTTGCAGGTGCCGATGTTACCGAGCAGGTGACGCAATCAAGCTCAAGGAGGAGCTCGATGAAGATCTTGTTCTTTGTGTTATTTCATTCTAGTTGATCAGTAGTGGAGCCCAGTCGGGATGATCGGGGATCTGTGTAGCTTCTGGGGTAGTCTTCTTTTATTTTGGGTTCCGTAGTCGGACCTTGTGCGTATCTGGTTGATGTAATGCTTTATTCATGTATTTGTGTGAAGTGGCGATTGTAAGCCAACTATGTTTCCTTTTCCCCTTATTGTATTACATGGGTTGTTGTGAAGATCACCTCACTTGCGACATTGCTTTCAATACGGTTATGCCTCTAAGTCGTGCTTCGACACGTGGGAGATATAGCCGCATCGAGGGCGTTACAGGTTACATCGATGCAAATTTTGACACTGATCCAGATGACTCTAAATCTCAATCTGGATACATATTGAAAGTGGGAGCAATTAGCTAGAGTAGCTCTGTGCAGAGCATTGTTGACATAGAAATTTGCAAAATACTTACGGATCTGAATGTGGCAGACCCGTTGACTAAAATTCTCTCACAAGCAAAACATGATCACACCTCAGTACTCTTTGGGTGTTAATCACATAGCGATGTGAACTAGATTATTGACTACAGTAAACCCTTTGGGTGTTGGTCACATGTCGATGTGAACTATGGGTGTTAATCACATGGTGATGTGAACTATTGATGTTAAATCACATGGCGATGTGAACTAGATTATTGACTCTAGTGCAAGTGGGAGACTGAAGGAAATATGCCCTAGAGGCAATAATAAATTTATTATATATTTCCTTATATCATGATAAATGTTTATTATTCATGCTAGAATTGCATTAACCAGAAACATAATACATGTGTGAATACATAGACAAACAGAGTGTCACTAGTATGCCTCTACTTGACTAGCTCGTTGATTAAAGATGGTTATGTTTCCTAACCATAGACATGAGTTGTCATTTGATTAACGGGATCACATCATTAGGAGAATGATGTGATTGACATGACCCATTCATTAGCTTAGCACCCGATCGTTTAGTATGTTGCTATTGCTTTCTTCATGACTTATACATGTTCCTATGACTATGAGATTATGCAACTTCCGTTTACCGGAGGAACACTTTGTGTGCTACCAAACGTCACAACGTAACTGGGTGATTATAAAGGTGCTCTACGGGTGTCTCCAAAGGTACATGTTGGGTTGGCGTATTTCGAGATTAGGATTTGTCGCTCCGATTGTCGGAGAGGTATCTCTGGGCCTTCTCGGTAATGCACATCACTTAAGCCTTGCAAGCAATCCAACTAATAAGTTAGTTGCAAGATGATGTATTACGGAACGAGTAAAGATACTTCCCGGTAACGAGATTGAACTAGGTATTGAGATACCGACGATCGAATCTCGGGCAAGTAACATACCGATGACAAAGGGAACAACGTATGTTGTTATGCGGTTTGACCGATAAAGATCTTCGTAGAATATGTGGGAGCCAATATGAGCATCCAGGTTCCGCTATTGTTTATTGACCGGAGACGTGTCTCGGTCATGTCTACATTGTTCTCGAACCCGTAGGGTCCGCACGCTTAAGGTTTCGATGACAGTTATATTATGAGTTTATGAGTTTTGATGTACCGAAGGAGTTCGGAGTCCCGTATGAGATCGGGGACATGACGAGGAGTCTCGAAATGGTCGAGATGTAAAGATCGATATATTGGACGACTATATTCGGACATCAGAAAGGTTCCGAGTGATTCGGGTATTTTTCGGAGTACCGAAGAGTTACGGGAATTCGCCGGGAAAGGAGGGGAAAGGAGCAAGGGAGGGGGCGCCCCCCCCAAGCCCAATCCGAATTGGGAGGGGGGCCGGCCCCCCTTTCCTTCCTCCCTCCTTCCTCTTCCTTCCCTCTCCTACTCCTAATAGGAAAAGGGGGAGTCCTACTCCCGGTGGGAGTTGGACTCCCCCCCTTGGGCGCGCCACCCTCCTTGGCCAGCCCCCTCCTCCACTCCTTTATATACGGGGGCAGGGGGCGCCCCAGAGACACAACAATTGATCATTGATCTCTTAGCCGTGTGCGGTGCCCCCCTCCACCATAATCCTCGATAATATTGTAGCGGTGCTTGGGCGAAGCTCTGCGACGGTAGAACATCAAGATCGTCACCACGCCGTCGTGCTGACGGAACTCATCCCCGACACTTTGCTGGATCAGAGTCCGGGGATCGTCATCGAGCTGAACGTGTGCAAAAACTCGGAGGTGTCGTAGTTTCGGTGCTTGATCGGTCGGGCCGTGAAGACGTACGACTACATCAACCACGTTGTTATAACGCTTCCGCTTTCGGTCTACGAGGGTACGTAGACAACACTCTCCTCTCTTGTTGCTATGCATCACCATGATCTTGCGTGTGCGTAGGAAATTTTTGAAATTACTACGTTCCCCAACACATAGTTCATAAGGTGTCGTCTCAACGGATTTAGATGGTGCCTTATTTAACGTGAATGCAGTCGTCTCTAAAGCATAAACCCAAAATGATTGCGGTAAATCAGTAAGAGACATCGTAGACCACACCATGTCTAATAAAGTACGATTACGATGTTCGGACACACCATTACGCTGTGGTGTTCCGGGTGGCGTGAGTTGTGAAATTATTCCGCGTTGTTTCAAATGAAGACCAAACTCGTAACTCAAATATTCTCCTCCACGATTAGATCGTAGAAACTTTATTTTTCTTGTTACGATGATTTTCCACTTCACTCTGATGTGCATTACCGAGAGGGCCCAGAGACACCTCTCCGATACTCAGAGTGACAAATCCTAATCTCGATCTATGCCAACTCAACAAACACCATCGGAGACACTTGTAGAGCATCTTTATAATCACCTAGTTATGTTGTGACGTTTGATAACACACTAAGTGTTCCTCCGGTATTCGGGAGTTGCATAATCTCATAGTCATAGGAACATGTATAAGTCATGAAGAAAGCAATAGCAACATACTAAACGATCAAGTGCTAACCTAACGAAATGGGTCAAGTCAATCACATCATTCTCTAATGATATGATCCCATTAATCAAATGACAACTCATGTCTATGGCTAGGAAACTTAACCTTCTTTGATTCAATGAGCTAGTCGAGTAGAGACATACTAGTGACACTCTGTTTGTCTATATATTCACACATGTACTAAGTTTTCGGTTAATACAATTCTAGCATTAATAATAAACATTTATCATGATATAAGGAAATATAAATAACAACTTTATTATTGCCTCTAGGGCTCTAGGGCATATTTGCCGCGTCCATCGTGAACGCGGTTGTCCTGCACGCTCACGCCGGAGCAGTCGGAGAAGATGACCCTGTTAGAAATTTTTGGAGCCAGAGTTGCACCTCCCAACAAATAGTATCAGCCCTGATTTGGAACAGGACGAGGCGCGACAAAGCTAGCCGCTGCAAGTCTCTTAACTAGGTGCCCCCGTCACCGGCTCGTCGGTGAAGCCGTGTTGCTCAGACGTAGGCATGTAGCACTACAGATATGTGAGAGAAGGAAACATGATGGAGGAAGAGGAATTGAATCCATAGTGCTCCTGTCCAACGCGCTAATGCATCTCAGCACGTTATATTATCGTGAATGTAATTGAATTCATCAGGACGATGGATTCAATCTTTCGTCTAGCTCGTGTTTGTTGCCGCAGCGTGCTGCACGGCCTGCACCTCCACACCAGCTTGCCCGGGGACAAGACAGTCGCCTGCAGGCCTGCACATGAGAAGGATGGATTGACGCTTTGATCTGGCACCGGAGCAGAGGGAGAGGTCAGCTTCGGAGGCAGCAGCCGGCTAGACATTATTACAGAGAGAGAGACGTCAAGGGAGGACGCTGAGTGCCTCACAGTTGGCTTCCTGTACGTGGTACATGTCAGTACATTATGTATTCTTTTGCGTATAGGCTGTGGTATTTCCTCAAAAACTGAATTTGGCTCACATCACGATGCTCTATTGAATGGTATAGATAGCAGGAGCAGCTGGGCTCGGGAGCCAAAACGCTGTTCTCTAAGAATAGAGACTAACCCTGAAACAAATTGATGGTTAACTTGACTGAAGCTAGATCCTATTTTCTGAACCAAAGATAAGGTAAACAGTAGAAGTCACTCATAAATTATTTGACTATAAGATCTGTTCATGGTATCCCCTAGTCCAAGGTTGTACCATCCTAAAAGATTTCATTATTGCAGCCGAACTCTAAATACAATTAGTGCCTGCATCTAGCACCTCCGGTTCCATTGCTCCCACACATGTCATGGATAGCTCTCCATTGTACTGTATTGACACAAAATAATGAACATTCGATTAGCTTGAATCAAAATAATGAACAAGCAGATCTTGGTGCTTTAGATTAATCTGGTTCACACAGAAGTATCAATAGCCGGCAAATTTAGTATTGTGCTAATCACATCGAATCAGGAAGAAGACCACAAAACAAATTTCACAACTAAAAGTATTAAGAAAAACTTCTAAGTCATAGGCCTAATTTAACTGATTAGAGTAGAATGCAAAAGGTTAAGAAACACCAAAATTATGCTTGATGTTATGGACGCCTGAAGGAATTGTGAAAGGTCAAGGAATAATCCCACATGGCGGAGAAGCCGCCGCCGACGTCCTTGTCGTGGTCCAGCTGCTCCCTGATCTTGCCAAGTTGGCCTCTGGTCCGCTATTAGGATCTTTACTCTCCATCTGGCCCTGACCATCTTGTTCACATTGACCACCTTCCCAACACCCTTAGAATTTGGTAGAAACAAAAGAAGAGGAGAAGGCAAGGACGTTTGTCAGTCATTCCGAAACATACAACATACATATAGTCCTAAGGAATTTGTGGCAAGAGCATGTGGTGCAAGTGCAACTTGGCCGACCGAGAAGTTAAGAGTCAGAGAATTATTATTGACCTGCCAGATGTGCACGAGGCCGGTGACGGAGGGCTCGAACCTGTCGAGGCAGATCCGGCTGGGTTGCCATGCAGCAGCGGGAGCAGCTCGTCCTGCTGACAAGCTCCTCAACGGTGCTCTGCAGCGTCTTCACACACTCCTCCACACCCATCGACGCCACCATACTGCTCCGGCCGCGTCCGCCTGTCTTTGCCTCTAGTAGTCTTGCGCCCTTCATTTCCTTGCCCTTTCTTTTTTGAGTTCTCGCTTCGAATTTGTAAAGGAATCTGTTGTCTGAATCCGCCTCCAACTCGATCGCATTAGGATCTATTTGGTCTAGAACATAATGACTGGAGAATGAAAGATGAAAAGAATCCATCTCACCCGGCAGAGTCGAGGACGTCCTTGAAGATCTTGGTGGCACCCTTGTGTAGGTCTTCTCCAGGTGCCGTTCGATCCTTCCTAGTCGATCCTCCCAAACGCCTCCCATGACCCGGGAGAAAATCCGGCGGCGATAGCGGCACTGCGCCTGCGCTTCATTTCCTTTGCCTGTTCATGGTCATCGGCGAGAGGAGCGGAAGGGACACAGAGGATGGCCGATGTCATGGATCAATGAAATAATTACATAAAAATGAATTTTAGTGAACAAGAGAATCTTCTCCTGAGATTGAGGTAAGAAAATGGGATGAGTTCACCTTTGATCTATAATAGCACATTTAGGAATACCAAATTTCTTCTTCAATCATGCAAGTATCCAGGACAAAAATACTCCCAGCTCATTGGTGAGCAACCTTACTGAAGCTACTACATATAGGAAAAGGATGATTTCAGGAGGGGAAATGACAGCAATAGCTATCAGGCATAGCTCACTGTATGATGTTGGTGCCATTTGCAGATTTGATACAGCAGATCTAGCGATAAACAAAAGATGCAGCACTATATAAAGTCAGGTAACTGTACACTCAAATGCATCCCTACATGAAAACAAAAGCCAGCAAAGCACACATTTTAGTGAACATGTTTCAACTTTCTTTTCTTATTCGCATTCGCAAGGGATCAAATAGAACACAAGCAAAGCTAATAACCTCACAATCAAACAAAATATACACAATTTCATATATCTTTTGTTTCTTCATACTTTTATTCACCTCATGGATTCTTATTAATCTAAAATCATCTTGTTATGATTGTCTGGAACTGATTTTTTGAAGAATGAAATCACATGGCTTATATAGACCACTCCTTCCCTGCTAGCCCTATGGGATTTTCATCAAATACCTTGTAGGCGTACAAAACTAAAAATCTGCACAAGCAAAGACTATAAGTGCTGGAAGCAGGGCACCGGAAAGAGAGAAAAAGTCAAGAAGTGGTGAGGTTAATCTCTTTAGTTGTAAATGATATAGCCCTCCTGTCCTTTGAATAAAGAAGATTTAACTGTCAAAAAAATATAGTGGACATTTTGCCATAATAGAATCTGCACTTCTATTAAGATAAAAATAAGCAGTCAAGCAGTACTGAAGATGATGGAGTAAGAACATCGTCAGCCAAGTAAAATTTCAGAGGATGTTCTGAAGATGAACAACAGGGTACCCACTACAGAAAATTTCAGAGGATGTTCAGCCTAAAGATGAGAGGTTCATGTGGAATCGTGCGGTGTAGTGGCTCTCCTTCTCATCTGCAGCGACGCCGCAACCCTCGTCGCTCTTCTCCGTGGCAGCGCCCCCCTCCCCGTTCTCCTACGCGATAGCCTTGGGCTGCCTCGCTTTCACCATGGGCGCAACTTTCCTTCCTCTCCCCTGCGTGGCAGCTCGTCTTCCTCTCCTCCGCCACGGCGACTGCCGCCCGCCACCCTCTTGTCCGCGGTGCAGCGCGGGAGACGACCTTCTCCACTCCTCCCTTGTCTACTCCTTCCCCTTGTCGCCGC
Organism: Triticum urartu; assembly: GCF_003073215.2. Lineage (NCBI taxonomy): Eukaryota > Viridiplantae > Streptophyta > Magnoliopsida > Poales > Poaceae > Triticum > Triticum urartu. Next base: position 386,776,639 of record NC_053026.1, on the reverse strand, counting down.
CCCTACTCTGCAGCTCCACCCCATCACGACACCGACGACCGCATCTCGACTGGGTTGTGCTTGTCCTTCCGCGGCTTCCTCGGGACGAGAGCTCGCGGCACCACTCACCTTCTAGCTCTTGCCGCCACCTTCCGTCGGTGGCCAGCGCCGAAGGAGCGATGGGGCGGTGGCGGTGGCAACCCTACCTGGGGAGAGAGGAGATTGCTTGTGGGAAGAAAGAAATTTCTGGGAGAGGAGGCGCGTGCGTCAGGAGAGGAGGAGAGCAGAGGGCTTTCTTCGCGACGAAGCGAACGACGCAGCTTGCCGACGTGGAGTCAACTCATTTGTCTTGTAGCTTGCCGACATGTAACGCGCGAGCGACTGCCCATTGTTTTTTATTAGGGAAAAATAAAAATAAAAGCAACTAAACGTGCCGGGCCGAATCGACACTCGTGCCCAGCCTCGGGCCAGGCCGCATGCCGGCACGACCCGATTATAAACGTGCCGGGCTAGGCCCCCATTTGGTCATCCAGGCAGCAGGCACGCGTTGCGCCTTAGCCCATCCAGCGTTCCTCAAAAAAAAAAAGCCCATTCAGCATTCCTCCACCGCAGGCCGCGAATATATAATGGTCATCCCACCCCCAACCTAGGGTTAGCGGAAAGGAGGAGAGAGATTAGAATAGAGATGCGCCGGTCGTGTGTCGAGCTCCTCCGCCGTCGCCGCCAGCCGTGTGCCGAGCTCCTCCGCCGTCGCCGCCTCGCCACCCAAGTGATCCTCGTATGAGGATCGAGCCGTGTTCCAGTCGAGGCGAGTAAATAAGCAGCTCCAAAGTTTGGAGCTGCAATTTAGAATCGAGAAGCTCTTTTCGGAGCGGCAGTCCGCAATCAAGCGGCTCCTTTCGGAGCGGCAGTCCGCAATCAAGCAGCTCATTTTTGAGCTGCAACCCGCAATCAAGCGGCTCCTTACGGTGCCGCGATCGAAGCAATCATCCGTCTCCAAATTCGACTAGATCTCTTATTTCCTAGAATAAGATCGACTACATCTCTTTTGGGTCTCCAAGTTGCCATCGGTCTTCCGGCCCTAGGTTCATGGCGGCGAGTGCGACAGCCTAGGGCCCAGCACGAGCAGGGGCCCATACCCTATGCGTGCATACAATACACAGTATATTCATAGAAAGAAAAATTGTACGCAGGACAAACAGCCCAGCCCATGAAGAAGCGAGCAGCAACGCACGAACGAAGCCAACAATCCCGTTCGCTCCCAGTCCCAGAAACACGCCGCCAGCCGCCAACTCATCGTCTCCCTCTCGTTCTCATCCTCTTCCCCAAATCCAATTGATTGCCCTGAGTTCCTATGAGGCCAGAACCCCAACTCCCCAAGCTAATCAATGAATTGTCCATTAGTATCACACTTCAGTGTATTTCTTTGCATCCTACAAATACCCCAAGGGCCCCGGTGAACGGATCCAGAGAGGCGAGCTGGCCAGTGACGACACACCCTGTGCCCTGGCAGGAACACGGAGAGTAGCAGCCGGCAGATGGCCATCGATAGTTGGGGCTGTGGTCCGCGTGTCCGGCAGTGGAGAGCGGAGACGTGGAGTCCAGGCAACTCCTCGTAATTTTTTGCATCTCAATTTTTTCCCTTGTCTATTTTCTGCTTATGATGAATTGATGCGAGCAGTGTGGAGCAGCGTTGGATTTCTTCTATCTGCTCCAAGAGACCAAGAACAGGATTCGTGAAGACAAGAATTCAGGTGTTCTCTCTCCTTTTAACTGTTCCTTTTTCAAAACTTAAATCACTAAAGAACTATTTGAGATCAACCATGCTACAGGAGAGATTGAATGGCTTGGCCATGGTGCTTTATTGAGAAAGATATGTTGAATAACATTGATCTTAACACTATTATTAGTGATTTTCCATCCAGAAATGCTCGAAGGTGTCGTTTTTTTTGAGTATGCCATTCACTTCATTTTTGTGTATTTGTCAAGTGGCTCCTGATATTTGCTAATGCACGTTTGTGGTTGGATTGGGAGAGTTGGAATTGTAGCTTCCGTCGAATTGGATCAAGAATTTGAGAACAATGTCACATATATATTTAGTTAAGAATTAAGACAACACTTCTAGATTGTTGGAGCGTGTATCCTAATAATCCTATAATCATCTGATATATCCGTGGAACGGAGGGAGTATATATCTGCCCAGGACGCCCCGGCAGTCATCAGATCTCGAAGCAGAACCGCAACCCATGAGCCATCAGCTGCAAGTTCTTCTCGGGCCTCTGCAGACCTACACGGGAGCCATGGAGGTGAGTTCCTTGCCCTCTCCTTCCACTGAACATATTTCTTTGTTAAGACAGTTCTTCCTCTGAAACTAGGGTCAAAATTTAATATTTTACACCGAATCAAAATTGCTTCTTTGAGCATACAAAAAATTACTTTCGGTGAAGTAAGAAAATAAAATAAAAAATAGAAGCATGTATATCTTTTAACCTTATAAAAGCTGCATCTTTGCTTACTTAAAAAAGCTGCTAAAACTTGAATTATCTTAGGGTAGCCATGGAGGTGAGTTCATTGTCCTTCCGTTCCATCTAGGCCCATTCATAGTTGCTTCATTAAAACTTGAATTTTTTTACGGGAAAATTATCAAGGTTGTATCTTCTGGACTACATTAAAATGGCATCTTGGAGACTGAATCAAAATACTCCCTCCGTCCCATAATGTAAGACACTTTTTTTGACACTACACTAGGGTAAAAAAGCGTCTTACATTATGGGACGGAGGGAGTAGCTTCTTTCACGATTGCAGTTATTTTGTGGAAAAAGTATTTCAAGTTTGTATCTCTTGGTACTACATAGAAATTCCATCCATGAGAATATCGAAAGTGTGTTTTTGCGACTAGTGCGAAATCAACTCTGATTTGTTCCCATGCCAAATGCAGAAAGACAGCGGAGATGATAGAATCAGCACCTTGCCCAGTGACATTCTGGTCAACATTCTTGACCGACTCGATTTCCGTGAAGTTGCGAGAACCAGCATCCTCTCCAGACGGTGGTGCCAGCTCTCTTGCAAGGTCTCCCGACTTATCATAAATGCTCAGCCTGATGGCGTGTCTACCTCCAACATCTCTGATGGTGACTTGGTTCGGATCAATGCAGCTGCTCTTGAAGCGACAAAGAGCTTACTGGCCAGCAGATGTCCAGGCGAAGACACCATCCGCCTCCTGTCTACCACGTTCTACTTGAGAGGTGATGTCCCCATATCCATTGGACATACTGTTGGCAGTGCCATGACGACACACAAGATTGAGAAAGCTGAATTCACAGTTTTGACAGTGAAGAAACGCCGACAGTGCACTCTTGATGATGTGTTGAACTATGGGACACAGTTTGTGTCATTTTTTAATGAGTGTCTGAATGCATTTACTGGTTTGACGCGCCTCTACATGGAGAATTTGAGATTTGTTGAATCTGACTTTGTCTCCAACATCTTCGTCACTTGCAAGCGATTAAAATATTTGGGTTTTTTCAATTGCGACACACAGAATCATTTAACACTCCAGGTTGAACACGCTCAACTCAGTGAGCTCAGTATGGTCAACTGCCGTTTTTACAAAGTCAAACTCAAGTGGCTCCCAAAACTCACCCGGACAACGTTCACATATTGGATGGCTTTTGAAGAACTACCATTGTCATTTGGTCATGTCCCACTGCTTGACTTTTTGAACCTCACTAATGTTGGTCTTAGTCGGCACAAAATGGTCGTGTTTGAGTACATTATTTTGTGAGACACACATCCAAGAACTGCATTTGGGGTTTAAATGCGAAAAGGTAAGTCGGGATGATTGCTTTGTACCGGCTTCACTTGTTCTCTACTCATCCTATTATGTGTTCTTAAAAAAAATCATCATATTATGTGTTTATTGTTGCAGATTTGGGTTCAACCAGAGTGTCTGAGCGAAAGGCTGGCATCTGCGTTCCACAGACTAAGGATTGTCAGTCTAGTTAGCATTCCTGAAGGGTCTGATCTCACCTGGACAATTTTCATTCTGGAAGCTGCGCCATCACTTGAAGAGTTGTACATGTTGGTATGTTCTTACCTAAATCCACTTGTTCTTTCTCTATGGTTTACTCTGCTAATAACGGTACCTAGAGCTTGTTCTATTCTTTTTTGTTTGAGTTGCTCTATTATTATTACCCTTGCATGATTGCACACACCCGTGGAGTACAGCTGTCCTATGAGTGGCAAAACTAACCTGTTTCCTTTACCTATGTTGGAGTGCAGGTAATTGATCATCCGTGTGAAATGATAATGGATAAGAAAAGGAGGATGGAACTCTCGCTTAGCGAGATGAAGGGCGTCGAGTGGGAATCACCTAGATCAAATTTCAAGCACCGACGCCTTGCCAAGCTCATCATCTTTTGCTTTGTAAATTGCATGGTGAGTCATGTCAGGCGTGTCATGAAAGCAGCGGTGAATCTGAAGGATGTGTACCTGTATGATAGACTGGCATGTAGCAAGTGCAAACACATGGCCATTTTTAAGCCTGATAGGCTTCCACGGGCAAAGAAGAAGTTGGATGCGATGAAGAAGCTGTTGACCCAGGGCATCGAGTCTGCTCCCAGAATTCACTTGCTGACCGATTGTGAAATGGAGGCTGACCATGCTGCAAGGGTTAAAGGCTACTTGTGTTCCTGAAGATAGCTGAAGGCTTTTCAGGAAGTTCATGTAATAACAGTCGGTTGGAGTACTCTATCACTTGTCTGGCTCTTGTTTTATCTCCTTTTCTTTACTCAACCTGTTGGAAGTAGCAAAATAAGAATTACTTGATCCTGTTTTACCATAAGTAATTTTAGGACCTGGTCTGTATTTGGATTTTGATGCTATGATGTGTTATTATGGTGATGAGTGCATCAGTTGATACGGTTCCATGAGATCTGGAAGCTGAATTATACATCTGTCGTGGCTTCTTAGAGCTAGAAAATCCTGTACTCCCTCATAAAAAAAAATCACCTGGCCAGATACCGTAGAAGTGGCCCGGCTTGTAAAAGCTTATATACTGGAGCGGCTGCGTTTCAGGGTGGCAAAATCCTCTTTCCCTCTCCGCCGCAAACTTGCAATCTCCGTCGACAAATCCATTCCCCTCCGGCAGCACTTTGCCGCGCGCACAGGCACAAAAGTCCCAGGATGTCGGGTGCTGGACACGGGTGGGGTGGCCGAGGTGGCTCGCCCGCTTGCAAGTGCCGCCATGACGACGAGGCCGGGAGCTCCTCCCTTAGCCCGCCGGTGGAAGAATGGCGCCGCAAGCAGGCGCGGGAGCGCGACGCCCTCTCCTGCAGCGGTGGGACGCAGGCGTGGAGGAACTTCCACTGGCTCGACGAGAAAGCGCCTTCGGGAGGCGGAGCCCGAGTTCTCTTTGAGGCGAAGGAGGCCGTCGCCGCCGGAGTAAAAGGGGCCGCCACGTGGCTAGCGGGCGGCCAAGGAAGAGGACGACTTTGCTTTCGCCCTCTCCAGTTCGGCGATGGAGTACCATCTCAACATCAAGAAGGATTTTAGCTTTTATTTAGCGCAAACTTAAATTCCGAACCAATGAAATTTCGTAACAGATCCGAACGCATCGCCTAGCATTGGATTGAGATCGAGCGACCGCGATCTTGTTTGCTTTTTCTTCCATTTCTCACTATCCCGCAATTTATTGGATTGTATTAATTGTCTTAGCGCTATTTAATGAATCGACTTAATTATCCCGGTATCCTTTAACGGCATCTTCTAATTTTAGGCATGCCCATTTAAACCATGATTTGGGCAAGGATTATCCCAATCTTCTTTAACTGTACCTCCTTATTTTATGCATGCATTTAAACCATGATTTCGGGGATTCGAACTCTGGTTGTTTGGTTTAGCCTCTAGCTAGCCAACCAATCAATCCACCATCTGTTTGTTGTTTATGTCGAAGACAACTTGTATTTGATCTATTAGTTTGAACTACTATCAAATTGGCAAACTGACAAACAACAAAACTAATCAGAATTTTTAGAGAAAGATTGACCACACAATGCTCCAACACATATGGGATCTAAAGCAAAGTTGGGTGAATCACTATTTCCAATCTTTCACCCTCTCCCCTGTCAGGATCGTGGAAGAGAGGATGAGATGTGAGATGGGTTGTCTCGCTCGAAGGCCTAATCATGATAACTTCTATGTGAATAACATGATAATCATCACATTGCAAACCTTATAACTTTCAAACACCATGGTAACTTTTGACCAATGGAAGAAGTTGTTGAAACAAACCCCGGTAACTTATTTGTCAATAGCATGATAATTTATGCACCGCAGGCATGATAACTTATGTACAAACACCGCGGTAACTTTTTGAACATGAGAAAAAAGTTGTTGACAAACACCCCCCGATAACTTCTATGTAAATAACATGGTAGTTTACGCATCATAGATGTGATAACTTCCATACAAATACTGCGGCAAATTTTTGACCCAGGGGAAAAAGTTGTTGTAAAACATACCTCTGATAAGTATAAATATCATGGTAACTATGAAGGAAATATGCCCTAGAGGCAATAATAAAGTTGTTATTTATATTTCCTTATATCATGATAAATGTTTATTATTCATGCTAGAATTGTATTAACCGAAAACTTGATACATGTGTGAATACATAGACAAAACAGAGTGTTCCTAGTATGCCTCTACTTGACTAGCTCGTTAATCAAAGATGATTAAATTTCCTAGCCATAGACGTGTGTTGTCATTTGATGAACGGGATCACATTATTAGAGAATGATGTGATGGACAAGATCCATCCATTAGCTTAGCATAATGATTGTTTAATTTTATTGCTATTGCTTTCTTCATGACTTATACATGTTCCTCTGACTATGAGATTATGCAACTCCCGAATACCAGAGGAACACCTTGTGTGCTATCAAACGTCACAACGTAACTGGGTGATTATAAAGATGCTCTACAGGTGTCTCCGATGGTGTTTGTTGAGTTGGCATAGATCAATATTAGGATTTGTCATTCCGAGTATCGGAGAGGTATCTCTGGGCCCTCTCGGTAATGATCATCACTATAAGCCTTGCAAGCAATGTGACTAATGAGTTAGTTACGGGATGATGCATTATGGAACGAGTAAAGAGACTTGCCAGTAACGAGATTGAACTAGGTATGATGATACCGACGATCGAATCTCGGGCAAGTAACATACGGATGACAAAGGGAACAACGTATGTTGTTATGCGGTTTGACCGATAAAGATCTTCGTAGAATATGTAGGAGCTAATATGAGCATCCAGGTTCCGCTATTGGTTATTGATCGGAGATGTGTCTCGGTCATGTCTACATAGTTCTCGAACCCGTAGGGTCCGCACGCTTAACGTTCGATGACGATTTATATTATGAGTTATGTGATTTGATGTACCAAAGATAGTTCGGAGTCCCAGATGTGATCACGGACATGACGAGGAGTCTCGAAATGGTCGAGACATGAAGATTGATATATTGGAAGATTATGTTTGGACACCGGAAAGGTTTCAGATAAGTTCGGGCTTTTTCCGGAGTACCGAAGGGTTACCGGAACCCCGCGGGGAGTTAATGTGCCTTGATGGGCCATAGTGGAAGAGAGGAGGAGGCGGCCAAGTGGAGGCGCACGCCCCCAAGCCCAATCCGAATTGGGAAGGGGGGTCGCCCCCCCTTTCATTCTCCCCTCTTCCCCTTCCTTCCTGATGAGTACATGACTACCTTAGATACGACCAAAAATATTGCATACATGCATATTTGTGAGGTGATTTCTAGTCCAAACTATTCAATAATCTATTTATGTTATCCAGAACAAAAATACTTCACACACTTTTGTGTTTTGTATAATTGTAGGTGTATGGGACATTTGTACAATCCACATATGAAGATAAGGGAAAAGGAGAAGTTTAGGTTCTGTTCAAAAAGTTCTCTCACGTCACTTTTGGGCCAAGAGAAGATAGAGTCCAAGTCTCTCACGTTCTGGATTCAGATTCGGACTGCACAGACATACCTGACTCAAAACATCAACAACTTTTTCATACGGACTCCAAATTGGGTGATTCTTTTTTTTGTTGGAAAGTAGATTTCATGCTCTTTCCAACCCAATTGGAATCACCTTCAAATTAGTCCGGAGCATAGAGATATCGACGAAACAATCTGACGCTGCAGCAGAATCCGAGTCAAACAACAAGTCCAAAGGTGTTGCACCACCTCCACTTGGGCCCATGAGCCCTGTATGACCTAGGGTTAGTTTTAGGCTGCCTTGGGATGTCCTCCCACCTCCTTGGCCGCCACCCCTTGCTCCTATATAAGTAGATCCATCTAGTAGCTTTTTGCTTGGGTTTTGTTTAGATTAAAGTTCGCCATAGCTGCAACTTCGCGTACTTCGTTTGTGTTCAACGACCAGACAAAGGCGTCACAGAACCCCACCTTGATCAATAAAGCTTTCATCTTATATTCGCAATATCCAGATTGCAAGCTCAGTTTCTTGCTTATTCTTCGTTTGCTCGCAGGAAACAGACCCTCGTGGTCAGGTTGATCGTGCTCCGGCGTGGTCAATAACCCTCGGAAGTTGGTTTAGCGATTGCTAAGGCGCGACGTCTCGCACGTTCGTAGTCGGATCGTCAAGGTCGACTCTCACAGAAAATGATAGCCACCATCTCATCGAAACATCGGGACAACTTAGCCTCTATCAAGTGGTATCAGTTTTCAGGTTGCTCGGTGAGAATTTCCATTTTTTTCTAGATTAGATTTATTTTTCTTACCTATTGTTCAAGAAAAAGCCACAAGAAAAAGTTAGATCTATTCATCCTTTGTCCAAGCCAGTCTGAGCCTTTGCAATTTTATTTTCATTGCTTGCATAGTTGAATTATCGGTTGCATCATCGTGTCGAGTTGCTGGTCTTAGTGTCTAGGTCGTTTAGAGTTTCGAGTTCTTTTCACATTAGTCACGTCTCCGCTGCATCGTTATCCCTTCCGCTGTCCACCACCCATCCATCAATTTCCTCCACGTGCTACCCACCGTTCATTGTCATAATCGTAGTTGAGATCGTTCCCATCTTCGCTTGATCCAATCTACATCTTATCTAGTTTGTTTTGGAAAGAGGAAGAGAGAAAAAAAGACAGAAAAAAAACGAGAGAAAAAAAAGTAAAAAAAAGTCAGAGAAAAAAAAGAAAGAAAAAAGAAAAAAAAGTGTGAGGAAAAAAAGAGAGGAGAAAAAAACAAAATTCGGATCTATCTAGACTCAATCTCGTAGTTGAATTCGGATTGGAATCTGTTTTGTGCACTGTTCAGTAAAACAGGCATAACTTCCTCATACGAAGTCCGTTTTGCCTCCGCGAGTACTCAAATAGAAAGCTAGCAACGAGCCGCATCTAAATAGTTGCATAAGCTAGTTCAATATTTGGCACGTCAAAATCGTCTTCTAAATAGGTCTTTTTGCCCTCCGAAGTTCACGGACATAGCTTATTCTAGTTTTTCAGACCAGTTTTAGAATTTTTTGACTCCTCATATCAACTCGGAATTGAGTGATTCTTTTTGCATTTGAAAGCTTGAGTCAGTGCTATTCTTGAGAAAAATTGGCACAAATTTTTCCAAAGAAAAAGTTGGAGAGAAAGATGTTGATATATCCTGCTTGGCTGTTGTTTCATATCATTATCTTTACTGCTATTGTGATCTTCACTTATATCTTGCTGTCCAGAGCTACTTCATATCTTTTATTGATGCTAGTTGTGCTATGGCGTGACCTCATTAGTGTTCTAGGCTCGTGTCTCTAGTTCGGTCTAGCCTAGGACCAGCACAATACCGTCGTTAAACGTTTATTCAACATTGCATCTTTGAATTGATTATTGCTAATCTTTTGCTACCACATATAGCCAACCCAGCTCCACATATTTCTACACCGTGTATACGTACGTTCTCCTGGCAATCGCTTTACTCAATCTTCAGAGTTATTTGACACTGCTGGTTGCCGATCACCACCTGCTGCATGGTAAGAACTTGTAAGATATTGAGATTTGCTATACTGTGAGCGTTTTACCACCACTTCCAAGTAGTTCATAGGAACATTTTTTTGGATTCTATTTCTTGTTTCTACTAATCATGATAGAATCCAGAGTCAATTCATGGGCTTTGTCGATCGTGGGAGACGTGCCACCACCTTTGCAAATACCACAACCATCACAAGAGGTGCACAAACATCCAAATGCACATGACCAGGTTAATGTATCTATACCACCATTTAATGGCCGTTTTAGACCTGCTTTATATATTGAATGCGAGTTCAACATAAAAAAATATATTTGCTTCCCATAATTTTGATGAACATAAAAAGGTTAAGGTTGCGGTTGGTTCTTTCATTGATTATGCTTTGGTTCGGTGGAGTGAATATTGTCGGTTACACCCTGATTATATACCTACTACTTGGGATGATTTGAAACTTGCCATGCGACATACTTTCGTTCCCGCTTATTATACTCGTGACATGATTAAGAAGTTGCAACATTTAAAACAAGGTAGTGACACTGTATCAAAATATTATGATGATTTACAAACTACCTTGTTGCATTCCTATTTAGAAGAAAGTGAAGATGATTTTATGGATAGATTTTGGGGAGGATTAAACCGTGATATTCAAGAGATATTAATTCATGAAGAGTGTTATACTATGGACAATTTGTTTCGTCTTGCTTGCAAAGCTGAACAGGAAATAAAACGATGTGTTGCCCACGAGGAGAACAAGCGCATGGTGCACATTCCAAGAGTTGATATGATTGTTCCTTCAACTACTAGGCATACTATGACAACCACATCCGTTGTTGTGAGGACTACATCACCTCCACCATGTGACGCATCGCCCCCGAGAGTCGCTACATCATCTGAGTTGATCATAAGAGGTAATGGCAAAGGTACTGATCTTCCATCTCTACATGAGAATGATGAATGCCTTGTCAATTTGAATGCACCATCTGATGAGCTACCCACTACTTTGATCATACCACCTATTTTAGAGGACTATGTTGATAATTTGACTTTGCCATGTGATCAAACAACTGAAATACCAACAATTTTTAGTGCACCCATTGAATTAATTGTTGATGCAAAAGAACCAATGTTTAATCATTTTGATATGACCTCTAATCTTGGTGATGATTCTATGTCCAATGACTTATTGCATGTTTGCTTATTTAAGCATATTGTAGCATGTAAATTTGATGCAAGTAAGGTTTATTCACCAATGTTGGGATGGTTTAATGATGAACATTGCCATTCTTTTGAAATGAATAAGAGCTTCACTTATATGTGCAAACTGAGTTGCAATATTTTCATGCCTTCTACTTCTTGTGATAATTTTTTGGCTTTAGATTTTATGAACTATGAAAGTCACTCATGTATACATGTGTCATATGTGCAAAAATCAAGGGAAGTAAAAATGGATGACATATACATATACAACATGTACACCTTGTCTCTTTTGTTAGCCACATTTCAGATTAAGCAACGCCGAGGACGGCTTTGTTTTCAAAAAGGGGAGGATGATGAGGACATGACTACCTTGGATACGACCAAAAATATTGCATACATGCATATTTGTGAGGTGATTTCTAGTCCAAACTATTCAATAATCTATTTATGTTATCCAGAACAAAAATACTTCACACCTTTTGTGTCTTGTATAATTGTAGGTGTATGGGACATTTGTACAATCCACATATGAAGATAAGGGAAAAGGAGAAGTTTAGGTTCTGTTCAAAAAGTTCTCTCACGTCACTTTTGGGCCAAGAGAAGATAGAGTCCAAGTCTCTCACGTTCTGGATTCAGATTCGGACTGCACAGACATACCTGACTCAAAACATCAACAACTTTTTCATACGGACTCCAAATTGGGTGATTCTTTTTTTTGTTGGAAAGTAGATTTCATGCTCTTTCCAACCCAATTGGAATCACCTTCAAATTAGTCCGGAGCATAGAGATATCGACGAAACAATCTGACGCTGCAGCAGAATCCGAGTCAAACAACAAGTCCAAAGGTGTTGCACCACCTCCACTTGGGCCCATGAGCCCTGTATGACCTAGGGTTAGTTTTAGGCTGCCTTGGGATGTCCTCCCACCTCCTTGGCCGCCACCCCTTGCTCCTATATAAGTAGATCCATCTAGTAGCTTTTTGCTTGGGTTTTGTTTAGATTAAAGTTCGCCATAGCTGCAACTTCGCGTACTTCGTTTGTGTTCAACGACCAGACAAAGGCGTCACAGAACCCCACCTTGATCAATAAAGCTTTCATCTTATATTCGCAATATCCAGATTGCAAGCTCAGTTTCTTGCTTATTCTTCGTTTGCTCGCAGGAAACAGACCCTCATGGTCAGGTTGATCATGCTCCGGCGTGGTCAATAACCCTCGGAAGTTGGTTTAGCGATTGCTAAGGCGCAACGTCTCGCACGTTCGTAGTCAGATCGTCAAGGCCGACTCCCACAGAAAATGATAGCCACCATCTCATCGAAACATCGGGACACCTTAGCCTCTATCACTTCCCCCTCCTAGTTGGACCAGGAAAGGGGGGAACCTACTCCTAGTTGGAGTAGGATTCCCCCCTTGGGGCGCGCCCCATGAGGCCGGCCGACCCCCTCCTCCACTCCTTTATATACGGGGGAAGGGGGCACCCCATAGACACACAACTTGATTGTTTTAGCCATGTGCGGTGTCCCCCTCCATAGAATTCCACCTCGGTCATATCGTTGTAGTGCTTAGGCGAAGCCCTGCGTCGGTAACTTCATCAGCGCCGTCATCACGCCGTCGTGCTGAAGAAACTCTCCCTCGGCCTCAGCTGGATCAAGATTTCAAGGGACGTCACCGAGCTGAACGTGTGCAGATTGCGGAGGTGCCGTGCGTTCGGTACTTGATCGGTTGGATCGCGAAGATGTTCGACTACATCAACCGCGTTACTAAATGTTTCCGCTTTCCGTCTACGAGGGTACATGGACACACTCTCTCGCTCGTTGCTATGCATCACATAGATAGATCTTGCGTGATCGTAGGTAAATTTTTTGAAATACTACGTTCCCCAACAGTGGCATCCGAGCCAGGTCTATGCGTAGATGTTATATGCACGAGTAGAACACAAAGAGTTGTGGGTGATAATAGTCATACTGCTTACCAGCATGTCATACTTTGATTCAGCGGTATTGTTGGATGAAGCGGCCCAGACTGACATTACATGACCGCGTTCATGAGACTGGTTCTATCGTCGTGCTTCGCACACATGTGGCTAGTGGTGTCTGTTTCTCCAGCTTTAGTTGAATCGAGTGTGACTACGCCCATTCCTTGTTAAAGGTTAAAATAGCACACTTGACGAAAAATCGTTGTGGTTTTGATGCGTAGGTAAGAACGGTTCTTGCTAGAAGCCCGTAGCAGCCACGTAAAACTTGCAACAACAAAGTAGAGGATGTCTAACTTGTTTTTGCAGGGCTTGCTGTGATGTGATATGGTCATAAAGTGATGATATATAATTTGTTGTATGAGATGATCATCTTTTGTAACAGTTATCGGTAACTGGCAGGAGCCATATGGTTTTCGCTTTATTGTATGAAATGCAATTGCCATGTAATTGATTTACTTTATCACTAAGCGATAGTGATAGTCGTAGAAGCAATAGTTGGTGAGACGACAACGAAGCTTCGATGGAGATCAAGGTGTCAAGCCGGTGACGATGGTGATCATGACGGTGCTTTGGAGATGGAGATCAAAGGCACAAGATGATGATGGCCATATCATATCACTTATTTTGATTGCATGTGATGTTTATATTTTATGCATCTTATTTTGCTTAGTACGGCGGTAGCATTATAAGATGACCTCTCACTAAAATTTCAAGGTATAAATGTTCTCCCTGAGTATGCACCGTTGCGACAATTCTTCATGCCAAGACACCACATGATGATTGAGTGTGACAAGCTCTGCATTCACATACAATGGGTGCAAGCCAGTTTTGCACATGCAGAATACTCGGGTTAAACTTGACGAGCCTAGCATATGCAGATATGGCCTCGGAACACTGAGACCGAAAGGTCGAGCATGAATCATATAATAGATATGATCAACATAGTGATGTTCACCATTGAAAACTACTCCATCTCACCTGATGATCGAACATGGTTTAGTTGATATGGATCACATGGTCATTTAGATGACTAGAGGGATGTCTATCTAAGTGGGAGTTCTTAAGTAATATGATTAAATTGAACTTTAATTTATCATGAAGTTAGTCCTGATAGTATTTGCATAACTATGTTGTAGATCAATAGCTCGCGATGTAGCTCCCCGTTTATTTTTGATATGTTCCTAGAGAAAAATAAGTTGAAAGATGATAGTAGCAATGATGCGGACTTGGTCCGTGATCAGAGGATTATCCTCATTGTTGCACAGAAGAATTATGTCCTTGATGCACCGCTAGGTGACAGACCTATTGCAGGAGTAGATACAGATGTTATGAATGTTTGACAAAGCTCGGTATGATGACTACTTGATAGTTTAGTGCACCATGCTTTACGGCTTAGAACCGGGATTTCAAAAACGTTTTGAACACCAAGGAGCATATTGGATGTTCCAAGAGCTAGAATTGGTATTTTAGACTCATGCCCGTGTCGAGAGGTATGAGACCTCTGACGAAGTATTTTGCCTACAAGATGGAGGAGAATAGCTCAACCAGTGAGCATGTGCTCAGAATATCCGAGTACTACAATCACTTGAATCAAGTGGGAGTTAATCTTCCAGATAATATAGTGATTGACAAGAGTTCTCTAGTCACTATCATCAAGTTACTAGAACCTCGTGATGAACTATAATATGCAAGGGATAACGAAAATGATTCCCAAGCTCTTCACGATGCTGAAATCGGCGAAGGTAGAAATCAAGAAAAAGCATCAAGTGTTTATGGTTGACAAGACCACTAGTTTCAAGTAAAAGGACAAGGAAAAGAAAGGGAACTTCAAGAAAGAATGGAAAGCAAGTTGCCACTCCCACGAAGAAGCCCAAAGCTAGACCAAAGCCTGAAACTGAGTGCTTCTACTGCAAAGGAAATGGTCACTGGAAGAGGAACTTCCCTAGATACTTGGCGGATAAGAAGGATGGCAAAGTGAACAAAAGGTATATTGGATATACATGTTATTGATGTGTACTTTACTAGTGTTTATAGCAACCCCTCGGTATTTGATACTGGTTCAGTTGCTAAGAGTAGTAACTCAAAACAGGAGTTGCAAAATAAACAGAGACTAGTTAAGGGCGAAGTGATGATGTAAATAACATGGTAGTTTACGCATCATAGATGTGATAACTTCCATACAAATACTGCGGCAAATTTTTGACCCAGGGGAAAAAGTTGCTGTAAAACATACCTCTGATAAGTATAAATATAATGGTAACTAAGAAGGAAATATGCCCTAGAGGCAATAATAAAGTTGTTATTTATATTTCCTTATATCATGATAAATGTTTATTATTCATGCTAGAATTGTATTAACTGGAAACTTGATACATGTGTGAATACATAGACAAAACAGAGTGTCCCTAGTATGCCTCTACTTGACTAGCTCGTTAATCAAAGATGGTTAAGTTTCCTAGCCATAGACATGTGTTGTCATTTGATGAATGGGATCACATCATTAGAGAATGATGTGATGGACAAGACCCATCTGTTAGCTTAGCATAATGATTGTTTAATTTTATTGCTATTGCTTTCTTCATGACTTATACATGTTCCTCTGACTATGAGATTATGCAACTCCCGAATACCCGCACAAGGCTTGTTAGTGCATGTCTCACTCCCTTGAGACATGCTCAGTCCTATGTTAGTAAACCTAACAATCTAACACCTTGTGTGCTATCAAACGTCACAACGTAACTGGGTGATTATAAAGATGCTCTACAGGTGTCTCCGATGGTGTTTGTGTTGGGGAACGTAGCAGAATTTTAAAATTTTCTACGCATCACCAAGATCAGTCTATGGAGTCATCTAGCAACGAGGGAGAGAGGAGTGCATCTACATACCCTTGTAGATCGCGCGCGGAAGCGTTCAAGAGAACGGGGTTGATGGAGTCGTACTCGTCGTAATCCAAATCACCGATGACCTAGCGCCGAACGGACGGCACCTCCGCGTTCAACACACGTACGGTTGGGAAGATGTCTCATCCAACTTGATCCAGCAAGGGGGAAGGAGAGGTTGATGAAGATCCAGCAGCACGACGGCGTGGTGGTGGAAGCAACGGTGATCTCGGCAGGGCTTCGCCAAGCACAGGGAGATGGAGGAGTGTCACGGGAGGGAGAGGGAGAGGCCAGGGGCTAGGGTGCGGCTGCCCTCCCCCCACTATATATAGGGTCCCTAGGGGGGGCGCCGGCCCTAGGAGATCCAATCTCCAAGGGGGGGCGGCGGCCAAGGGGGTGGCTTGCCCCCCAAGCCAAGTGGGGCGCCCCCCCACCCCTAGGGTTTCCAACCCTAGGCGCAGGGGAGGCCCAAGGGGGGCGCACCAGCCCACTAGGGGCTGGTTCCCCTCCCACTTCAGCCCATGGGGCCGTCTGGGATAGGTGGCCCCACCCGGTGGACCCCCGGAACCCTTCCGGTGGTCCCGGTACAATACCGATTACCCCTGAAACTTTCCCGATGGCCGAAACTTGACATCCTATATATAAATCTTCACCTCCGGACCATTCCGGAACTCCTCGTGACGTCCGGGATCTCATCCAGGACTCCGAACAACTTTCGGGTTACCGTATACTAATATCTCAACAACCCTAGCGTCACCGAACCTTAAGTGTGTAGACCCTACGGGTTCGGGAGACACGCAGACATGACCGAGACGACTCTCCGGTCAATAACCAATAGCAAGATCTAGATACCCATGTTGGCTCCCACATGCTCCTCGATGATCTCATCGGATGAACCACGATGTCGAGGATTCAATCAATCCGTATACAATTCCCTTTGTCAATCGGTACGTTACTTGCCCGAGACTCGATCGTCGGTATCCCAATACCTCGTTCAATCTCGTTACCGGCAAGTCACTTTACTCGTGCCATAATGCATGATCCCGTGATCAACCACTTGGTCACATTGAGCTCATTATGATAATGCATTACCGAGTGGGCCTTGAGACACCTCTCCGTCATACGGAGTGACAAATCCCAGTCTCGATTCGTGCCAACCCAACAGACACTTTCGGAGATACCTGTAGTGTACCTTTATAGTCACCCAGTTACGTTGTGACGTTTGGCACACCCAAAGCACTCCTATGGTATCCGGGAGTTGCACAATCTCATGGTCTAAGGAAATGATACTTGACATTTGGAAAAGCTATAGCAAACGAACTACACGATCTTTGATCTATGCTTAGGATTGGGTCTTGTCCATCACATCATTCTCCTAATGATGTGATCCCGTTATTAATGACATCCAATGTCCATAGTCAGGAAACCATGACTATCTTTTGATCAACGAGCTAGTCAACTAGAGGCTCACTAGGGACGTGTTGTGGTCTATGTATTCACACATGTATTACGATTTCCGGATAACACGATTATAGCATGAACAATAGACAATTATCATGAACAAAGAAATATAACAATAACCATTTTATTATTGCCTCTAGGGCATATTTCCAACAGTTTGTTGTGTTGGCATAGATCAAGATTAGGATTTGTCATTCCGAGTATCGGAGAGGTATCTCTGGGCCCTCTCGGTAATGATCATCACTATAAGCCTTGCAAGCAATGTGACTAATGAGCTAGTTGCGGGATTATGCATTACGGAACGAGTAAAGAGACTTGCCGGTAACGAGATTGAACTAGGTATGATGATACCGACGATCGAATCTCGGGCAAGTAACATACCGATGACAAAGGGAACATCGTATGTTGTTATGCGGTTTGACCAATAAAGATCTTTGTAGAATATGTAGGAGCCAATATGAGCATCCAGGTTCTGCTATTGGTTATTGATCGGAGATGTGTCTCGGTCATGTCTACATAGTTCTCGAACCCGTAGGGTCCACACGCTTAACGTTCGATGACGATTTGTATTATGAGTTATGTGATTTGATGTACCAAAGGTAGTTCGGAGTCCCGGATGTGATCACGGACATGACGAGGAGTCTCGAAATGGTCGAGACATGAAGATTGATATATTGGAAGGTTATGTTTGGACACCGGAAAGGTTTCGGATGAGTTCGGGCATTTTCCGGAGTACCGGAGGTTTACCGGAACCCCCCGGGGAGTTAATGGGCCTTGATGGGCCATAGTGTAAGAGAGGAGGAGGCGGCAAGGTGGAGGCGCCCCCCAAGCCCAATCCAAATTGGGGAGGGGGTCCGGCCCCCCTTTCCTTCTCTCCGTCTTCCCCTTCCTTCCCCCTCCTAGTTGGACTAGGAAAGGGGGGAACCTACTCCTAGTTGGAGTAGGATTCCCCCCTTGGGGCGCGCCCCATGAGGCCGGCTGACCCCCTCCTCCACTCCTTTATATACGGGGGAAGGGGGCACCCCATAGACACACAACTTGATTGTTTTAGCCGTGTGCGGTGTCCCCCTCCACAGAATTCCACCTCGGTCATATCGTTGTAGTGCTTAGGCGAAGCCCTGCGTCGGTAACTTCATCAGCGCCGTCATCACGCCGTCGTGCTGAAGAAACTCTCCCTCGGCCTCAGCTGGATCAAGATTTCAAGGGACGTCACCGAGCTGAACGTGTGCAGATTGCGGAGGTGCCGTGCGTTCGGTACTTGATCGGTTGGATCGCGAAGATGTTCGACTACATCAACCGCGTTACTAAATGTTTCCGCTTTCCGTCTACGAGGGTACATGGACACACTCTCTCGCTCGTTGCTATGCATCACATAGATAGATCTTGCGTGATCGTAGGTAAATTTTTTTAAATACAACATTCCCAAACAAACTACACACACTAGAGCTGAGAACTCACATACAAACACAACGGTAACTTTTTGAGTCTTGAATAAAAGTTGTTGAAAATCATACCTCATAACTTTTGTGCAAATAGTATGATAATATATGCACCTCAGGGATGATAACTTACGTACAAATATTACGGTAACTTTGACCAGGGGATTTTTTTAAAAGACACACCTCCTGATAACTTTTGTGTAAATAGCATGATAAATTTACCTGCCATCAGACCTGACAACTCGCGTAGAAACATCGTGGTAACTTTTAACACACGAAAAAGTTGTTGAAGACTTACCCCTGAAAACTTCTGCGTGCATGGCATGATAATATATGCACCGCAGACCTGATAACTTACGTATAAACACCATGATGATTTTGACAAGTGGATTTTTTTGTTAAAAACATACCCTCCGTCCGAATTTATTGGGCCACAAGGCAACAGACATAGCATGGACGACCAAAATAGATCCGAACATCCACCGAATTATTTCACTCGCTAACAAGACACCTATTCGATGATGCATACTGATGGTCGTCGAATTAAGTGAAAAGTATGTCTCCACCTTTATAGTATGGTGAGGGAGGGAAAGTCTCCCAGTAACATTGCAAATATCATGACAATATACGTATCACAAAGCTGATAGCTCACATAGAAACACCATTGTAACTTTTTTGACCCTGAATAAAAGTTGTTGAAATGCTACAGAGCTCCCATCAACCGTATCTCATCCACATACAATATGAGAAATGCTACAGAGCTCCCACTCACTTTCTTGTAAATGCAGGCTTCTCCATAAGTCTGCGTAAACCCAAACGCTTTGATCATCTCATCAAAACGAATGTTCCAACTCCGAGATGCTTGCACCAGCCCATAAATCGAGCGTTGGAGCTTGCACACCTTGTCAGCATTCTTAGGATCGACAAAACCTTCCGGCTGCATCATATACAATTCTTCCTTAAGCAAACCATTAAGGAATGCCGTTTTGACGTCCATTTGCCATATCTCATAATCATAGAATGCGGCAATTGCTAACATGATTCGGACGGACTTCAGCTTCACTACGGGTGAGAAAGTCTCATCGTAGTCAACCCCTTGAACTTGTCGATAACCCTTAGCAACAAGCTGAGCTTTATAGATGGTTACGTTACCATCCGCGTCTGTCTTCTTCTTAAAGATCCATTTATTTTCTATGGCTCGCCGATCATCGGACAAGTCAGTCAAAGTCCATACTTCGTTTTCATACATGGATCCTATCTCGGATTTCATGGCTTCCAGCCATTTGTCAGAATCCGGGCCCGCCATCGCTTCTTCATAGTTCGAAGGTTCACCGTTGTCTAACAACATGATTTCCAAGACAGGGTTGCCGTACCACTCTAGTGCGGAACGTGTCCTCGTGGACCTACGAAGTTCAGTAGCAACTTGATCTGAAGTTTCATGATCATCATCATCAACTTCCTCTCTAGTCGGTGCAGGCACCTCAGGAACATTTTCTTGAGCTGCGCCACTTACCGGTTCAAGAGGTAATACTTCATCAAGTTCTACTTTCCTCCCACTTATTTCTTTCGAGAGAAACTCTTTCTCTAGAAAGGACCCATTCTTGGCAACAAAGATCTTGCCTTCGGATCTGAGGTAGAAGGTATACCCAATAGTTTCTTTAGGGTATCCTATGAAGACGCATTTTTCCGATTTGGGTTCGAGCTTTTCAGGTTGAAGTTTCTTGACATAAGCATCGCATCCCCAAACTTTTAGAAACGACAGCTTAGGTTTCTTCCCAAACCATAATTCATACGGTGTCGTCTCAACAGATTTCGATGGAGCCCTATTTAAAGTGAATGCTGCAGTCTCTAAAGCATAGCCCCAAAATGATAGCAGTAGATCGTTAAGAGACATCATAGATCGCACCATATCCAATAGAGTGCGATTACGACGTTCGGACACACCATTACGCTGAGGTGTTCCAGGCGGTGTGAGTTGTGAAACTATTCCACATTTTCTTAAGTGTGTGCCAAATTCGTGACTCAAGTATTCTCCTCCACGATCTGATCGCAAGAACTTGATTTTTCTGTCACGTTGATTCTCAACCTCGCTTTGAAATTCCTTGAACTTTTCAAAGGTCTCAGACTTGTGTTTCATTAAGTAGACATACCCATATCTACTCAAGTTATCAGTGAGGGTGAGAACATAACGATAGCCACCGCGAGCCTCAACACTCATTGGACCGCACACATCAGTATGTATGATTTCCAATAAGTTGGTTGCTCCCTCCATTGTTCCTGAGAACGAAGTCTTGGTCATTTTACCCATGAGGCATGGTTCACACGTGTCAAATGATTCGTAATCAAGAGACTCCAAAAGTCCATCTGCATGGAGCTTCTTCATGCGTTTGACACCTATGTGACCAAGGCGGCAGTGCCACAAGTATGTGGGACTATCATTATCAACCTTACATCTTTTGGTATTCACACTATGAATATGTGTAACATTACGCTCGAGATTCATTAAGAATAAACCATTCACCAACGGAGCATGACCATAAAACATATCTCTCATATAAATAGAACAACCATTATTCTCGGATTTAAATGAGTAGCCATCTCGAATTAAAGGAGATCCTGATACAATGTTCATGCTCAAAGCTGGCACTAAATAACAATTATTGAGGTTTAAAACTAATCCCGTAGGTAAATGTAGAGGCAGCGTGCCGACGGCGATCACATCGACCTTGGAACCATTCCCGACGCGCATCATCACCTCGTCCTTCGCCAGTCTCCGCTTATTCCGCAGCTCCTGCTTTGAGTTACAAATGTGAGCAACCGCACCGGTATCAAATACCCAGGAGCTACTACGAGTACTGGTAAGGTACACATCAATTACATGTATATCACATATACCTTTAGTGTTGCTGGCCTTCTTGTCCGCTAAGTATTTGGGGCAGTTCCGCTTCCAGTGACCACTTCCCTTGCAATAAAAACACTCAGTCTCGGGCTTGGGTCCATTCTTTGGCTTCTTCTCGGCAGCTTGCTTACCGGGCGCGGCAACTCCCTTGCCGTCCTTCTTGAAGTTCTTCTTACCCTTGCCTTTCTTGAACTTAGTGGTTTTATTCACCATCAACACTTGATGTTCCTTTTTGATTTCCACCTCTGCTGATTTCAGCATTGAATATACCTCAGGAATGGTCTTTTCCATCCCCTGCATATTGAATTTCATCACAAAGCTCTTGTAGCTCGGTGGAAGCGACTGAAGGATTCTGTTAATGACCGCGTCATCCGGGATATTAACTCCCAGCTGAGTCAAGCAGTTATGCAACCCAGACATTTTGAGTATGTGCTCACTGACAGAACTATTTTCCTCCATCTTACAGCTGAAGAACTTGTCATAGACTTCATATCTCTCGACCCGGGCATGAGCTTGGAAAACCATTTTCAGCTCTTCGAACATCTCATATGCTCCGTGTCTCTCAAAACGCTTTTGGAGCCCCGGTTCTAAGCTGTAAAGCATGCTGCACTGAACGAGGGAGTAATCATCAGCACGTGACTGCCAAGCATTCATAACGTCTTGGTTCTCTGGGATGGGTGCGTCACCTAGCGGTGCTTCTAGGACATAATCTTTCTTGGCAGCTATGAGGATGATCCTCAGGTTCCGGACCCAGTCCGTATAGTTGCTGCCATCATCTTTCAGCTTGGTTTTCTCTAGGAACGCGTTGAAGTTGAGGGCAACATTAGCGTGGGCCATTTGATCTACAAGACATAGTGTAAAGATTTTAGACTAAGTTCATGATAATTAAGTTCATCTAATCAAATTACTCAATGAACTCCCACTCAGATAGACATCCCTCTAGTCATCTAAGTGAAACATGATCCGAGTCAACTAGGCCGTGTCCGATCATCACGTGAGACGGACTAGTCAACATCGGTGAACATCTTCATGTTGATCGTATCTTCTATACGACTCATGCTCGACCTTTCGGTCTTCTGTGTTCCGAGGCCATGTCTGTACATGCTAGGCTCGTCAAGTCAACCTAAGTGTATTGCCTGTGTAAATCTGGCTTACACCCGTTGTATTCGAACGTTAGAATCTATCACACCCGATCATCACATGGTGCTTCGAAACAACGAACCTTCGCAACGGTGCACAGTTAGGGGGAACACTTTCTTGAAATTATTACAAGGGATCATCTTATTTAAGCTACCGTCGATCTAAGCAAATAAGATGTAAAACATGATAAACATCACATGCAATCAAATAGTGACATGATATGGCCAATATCATTTGCTCCTTTTGATCTCCATCTTCGGGGCTCCATGATCATCGTTGTCACCGGCATGACACCATGATCTCCATCATCATGATCTCCATCATCGTGTCTTCTTGAAGTTGTCTCGTCATCTATTACTTCTACTACTATGGCTAACGCTTTAGCAATAAAGTAAAGTAATTACATGACGCTTATGTTGACACGCAGGTCATAAATAAATAAAGACAACTCCTATGGCTCCTGCCGGTTGTCATACTCATCGACATGCAAGTCGTGATTCCTATTACAAGAACATGATCAATCTCATACATCACATATATCATTCATCACATCCTTTTGGCCATATCACATCACACGTCACATGCTGCAAAAACAAGTTAGACGTCCTCTAATTGTTGTTGCAAGTTTTTACGTGGCTGCTATAGGTTTCTAGCAAGAACGTTTCTTACCTACGCCAAAACCACAACGTGATATGCCAATTTCTATTTACCCTTCATAAGGACCCTTTTCATCGAATCCGATCCGACTAAAGTGGGAGAGACAGACACCCGCCAGCCACCTTATGCAACTAGTGCATGTCAATCGGTGGAACCAGTCTCACGTAAGCTTACGTGTAAGGTCGGTCCGGGCCGCTTCATCCCATGATGCCGCCGAATCAAGAGAAGACTAGTAACGGCAAGCAAATTGACAATATCGATGCCCACAACTGCTTTGTGTTCTACTCGTGCATAGAAACTATGCATAGACCTAGCTCATGATGCCACTGTTGGGGAACGTAGCAGAGTTTTAAAATTTTCTACGCATCACCAAGATCAATCTATGGAGTCATCTAGCAACGAGGGAGAGAGGAGTGCATCTACATACCCTTGTAGATCGCGCGCGGAAGCGTTCAAGAGAACGGGGTTGATGGAGTCGTACTCGTCGTGATCCAAATCACCGATGACCTAGCGCCGAACGGATGGCACCTCCGCGTTCAACACACGTACGGTTGGGAAGACGTCTCCTCCAACTTGATCCAGCAAGGGGGAAGGAGAGGTTGATGAAGATCCAGCAGCACGACGGCGTGGTGGTGGAAGCAACGGTGATCTCGGCAGGGCTTCGCCAAGCACAGGGAGATGGAGGAGTGTCACGGGAGGGAGAGGGAGAGGCCAGGGGCTAGGGTGCGGCTGCCCTCCCTCCCCCCACTATATATAGGGTCCCTAGGGGGGGGGGCGCCGGCCCTAGGAGATCCAATCTCCAAGGGGGCGGCGGCCAAGGGGGTGGCTTGCCCCCCAAGCCAAGTGGGGCGCCCCCCACCCCTAGGGTTTCCAACCCTAGGCGCAGGGGAGGCCCAAGGGGGACGCACCAGCCCACTAGGGGCTGGTTCCCCTCACAATTCAGCCCATGGGGCCCTCCGGGATAGGTGGCCCCACCCGGTGGACCCCCGGGACCCTTCCGGTGGTCCCGGTACAATACCGATTACCCCCGAAACTTTCCCGATGGCCGAAACTTGACATCCTATATATAAATATTCACCTCCGGACCATTCCAGAACTCCTCATGACGTCCGGGATCTCATCCAGGACTCCGAACAACTTTCGGGTTACCGTATACTAATATCTCAACAACCCTAGCGTCACCGAACCTTAAGTGTGTAGACCCTACGGGTTCGGGAGACACGCAGACATGACCGAGATGACTCTCCGGTCAATAACCAACAGTGGGATCTGGATACCCATGTTGGCTCCCACATGCTCCTCGATGATCTCATCGGATGAACCACGATGTCGAGGATTCAATCAATCCGTATACAATTCCCTTTGTCAATCGGTACGTTACTTGCCCGAGACTCGATCGTCGGTATCCCAATACCTCGTTCAATCTCGTTACCGGCAAGTAAATTTACACGTGCTGTAATGCATGATGCCATGATCAACCACTTGGTCACATTGAGCTCATTATGATGATGCATTACCGAGTGGGCCCAGAGATACCTCTCCGTCATACGGAGTGACAAATCCCAGTCTCGATTCGTGCCAACCCAACAGACACTTTCGGAGATACCTGTAGTGTACCTTTATAGTCACCCAGTTACGTTGTGACGTTTGGCACACCCAAAGCACTCCTACGGTATCCGGGAGTTGCACAATCTCATGGTCTAAGGAAATGATACTTGACATTCGGAAAAGCTATAGCAAACGAACTACACGATCTTTGAGCTATGCTTAGGATTGGGTCTTGTCCATCACATCATTCTCCTAATGATGTGATCCCATTATCAATGACATCCAATGTCCATAGTCAGGAAACCATGACTATCTTTTGATCAACGAGCTAGTCAACTAGAGGCTCAATAGGGACGTGTTGTGGTCTATGTATTCACACATGTATTACGATTTCCGGATAACACAATTATAGCATGAACAATAGTCAATTATCATGAACAAAGAAAGATAATAATAACCATTTTATTATTGCCTCTAGGGCATATTTCCAATAGTTTGTTGTGTTGGCATAGATCAAGATTAGGATTTGTCATTCCGAGTATCGGAGAGGTATCTCTGGGCCCTCTCGGTAATGACCATCACTATAAGCCTTGCAAGCAATGTGACTAATGAGTTAGTTGCGGGATTATGCATTACGGAACGAGTAAAGAGACTTGCCGGTAACGAGATTGAACTAGGTATGATGATACCGGCGATCGAATCTCGCGCAAGTAACATACCGATGACAAAGGGAACAACGTATGTTGTTATGCGGTTTGACCGATAAAGATCTTCGTAGAATATGTGGGAGCCAATATGAGCATCCAAGTTCCGCTATTGGTTATTGACCGGAGATGTGTCTCGGTCATGTCTACATAGTTCTCGAACCCATAGGGTCCGCACGCTTAAAGTTCGATGACGGTTATATTATGAGTTTATGTGTTTTGATGTACCGAAGGTAGTTCGGAGTCCCGGATGTGATCATGGACATGACGAGGAGTCTCGAAATGGTCGAGATGTAAAGATCGATATATTGGACGACTATGTTCGGACACCGGAATGGTTTCGGGGAGTTTCGGGCATATACCGGAGTACCGGGGGGGTTACCGGAACCCCCCGGGGAGACTAATGGGCCTATTGGGCCCAAGTGGAGAAGAGGAGGGGCGGAGATGCCGTGCGTTCGGTACTTGATCGGTTGGATCGCGAAGATGTTCGACTACATCAACTGCGTTACTAAATGTTTCCGCTTTCGGTCTACGAGGGTACATGGACACACTCTCTCGCTCGTTGCTATGCATCACATAGATAGATCTTGCGTGATCATAGGTAAATTTTTTGAAATACAACATTCCCCAACAAACTACACACACCAGAGCTGAGAACTCACATACAGACACAACGGTAACTTTTTGAGTCTTGAATAAAAGTTGTTGAAAATCATACCTCATAACTTTTGTGCAAATAGTATGATAATATATGCACCTCAGGGATGACAACTTACGTACAAATATTACGGTAACTTTGACCAGGGGATTTTTTTTGTTAAAGACACACCTCCTGATAACTTTTGTGTAAATAGCATGATAAATTTACCCGCCATCAGACCTGACAACTCGCGTAGAAACATCGTGGTAACTTTTAACACACGAAAAAGTTGTTGAAGACTTACCCCCGAAAACTTCTGCGTGCATGGCATGATAATATATGCACCGCAGACCTGATAACTTACGTATAAACACCATGATGATTTTGACAAGTGAATTTTTTTGTTAAAAACATACCCTCCGTCCGAATTTATTGGGCCACAAGGCAACAGACATAGCATGGACGACCAAAATAGATCCGAACATCCACCGAATTATTTCACTCGCTAACAAGACACCTATTCGATGATGCGTACTGATGGTCGTCGAATTAAGTGAAAAGTATGTCTCCACCTTTATAGTATGGTGAGGGAGGGAAAGTCTCCCAGTAACATTGCAAATATCATGACAATATACGTATCACAAAGCTGATAACTCACATAGAAACACCATATTAACTTTTTTGATCCCGAATAAAAGTTGTTGAAAAACATACCCTGGTAACTTCTGTGTAATAACATGGTGATATATGCACAACAGAGCTGATAGCTCACGTACAAACACCATGGTAACTTTTGAGTAAGTTTTTTTTGAAAAATATAAACCCAATAATTTATGTGCAAATAACATGGTAATATTCGGCCACATACCTGATAACTTACGTACAAACACCATGGTAACTTTGATCTGATCAAAAAAAGTTGAAAAGCATACTCTCAGTAACTTCTGTGTAAACAACATGGTACTTTACAAACAATAGACCTTATCATAGGTGGCCAACGGGTCAGCCTGGGCAGCGCACGACCCGACACACACCTAAACGGGCATGGCCCGGCACGACCTGCAAAAATCCGTTTTATAAGGGGTCATGTCATGTCGGCACGTGGATCTCACCTCGCGCCGAGAGACGACACCGATGGTATTACATACATGATAATTTAGTTACAAATAAAATGATAATTTTGACCCGGGCAAAGAAAGCAGTTGAAACACACCCAAGTAACTTCAGTGTAAACACCATGATAATTTATGTATTGTAGGCGTGATAGTTTACATAGTTCAGGCATGGAAACTTTTGACCTGAAAAAGGTTGTCGGAATATACCAATATGGGATCTAGTTTCGAAGATCTCGTCGAGAGGATTTTTTATGTGAAAACGGAATTTGAATCCGAACAATGGTTTGAGCTACAAAACATTTTGAAGTTTTGAAATAGGAAGAATCTTTTGCTAATATCATCTATTTTGTCTCTTAATTTGCATGCATGCATGGAATATGAGTGAACGCGGGCCATATATGTGATTAGTTAGAAAGGAAAAAAAAGAAAGGGTTCAGATCTATTACTATCTTCCAATCGTTCATAAGTTAGTCATGTCCTTTATGTAGTATGTTTCAAGCTTGTGATGAACTATGTTTAATTCTGGTGAAGTTTGGTGGCATGAAGTAGTTTGTTTAAATTTGCAGTGCGCTTTTACATGATTCGCTCTACCGTGTAAACCGTGATACCTCAAAATTCGTTTACGGTGGTTTATCAGATCTGCTAGAGATGCTCTTATGACGCTCATTTTGTGTGTAGAGGCAGGCAACTACTCTTCGCTATGCTAACATATGTATGTAGCAAAAATTCGGCTTGGCTCCCAAGCTCATTTGCACATATAATCTGGGACACATTCCCCACTCAAGATTTACCTTGAACTGTGAAATTTTTCTGCACATATCCCCTGCTTTCTTGGACATATTCAACAGTAGCATTGACCCAAGTATTTAATGTGTTCTTCACCATTCAATCACTGCTGCAGACGGATGCAACCTTGATGCATATGAACCAACACCATCATCGTCAGTCATTTTCAGTTGGCCGCTACATCATTGATGGAAGCATCTGATACGTCTCCATCGTATCTACTTCTCCAAACACTTTTGATCTTGTTTTGGACTCTAATTTGCATAATTTGAATGAAACTAACCCGGACTGACGCTGTTTTCACCAGAATTGTCATGGTGTTATTTTTTGTGCAGAAATAAAAGTCCTGGAACTTGGACGAAACTTTTTGGAGATTTTTTCCATAACAAAAAAATACTGGAGCAAAGACCCACTGGAGGGGGGCCACCTGCTACTCACGAGGCACCAGGGTGCGCCCACCCCCCTGGGGTGCTCTGGTGGCTCGTGGGGCCCACGAGGCTCTGATGACCCTAATCTCAACACTATAAATTCCCATTTCCTGAGAAAAAAAAGAGAGAAGGAATCATCGCGTTTCACGACACAGAGCCACCACCACCTCCTGTTCTTCATTAGGAGGCTAGATCTGGAGTCCGTTTGGGGTCCGGAGAGGGGGATTCGTTGTCATCATCATCACCAACCCTTCTTCATCACCAATTTCATGGTGCTCACCACCGGGTGAGAGTAATTCCTTCACAGGCTTGCTAGATGGTGATGGGTTGATGCGATTTATCATGTAATTGAGTTAGTTTTGTTAGGACTTGATCCCTAGTATCCACGATGTTCTGAGATTGATGTTGCTATGACTTTGCTATGCTTAATGCTTGTCACTAGGGTCCGAATGCCATGATTTCAGATCTGAACCCTTTATGTTTTCATGAATATAATTGTGTTTTTGATCCTACCATGCAAGTTATATGCACCTATTATGTGTTATGATCCACATACCCCAAGGTGACAATAATTGGGATTCTTTCCGATGATTACTGTAGTTTGAGGAGTTCATGTATTCATTATGTGCTAATGCTTTGTCCCGGATCTTAATTAAAAGGAGACCTTAATATCCCTTAGTTTCCATATGGACCCCGCTGCCATGGGAGGGTAGGACAAAATATGTCATGCAAGTTCTTATGATAAGCACGTACAACTATATACGAAATACATGCTTACATTACATTGATGAATTGGAGCTAGCTCCGTGTCACCCTAGGTTATATCTATTACATGATGAATGCCATCCAACATAATTATCCATCGCTGATACAATGCCTACATGCTTTTCAATATTAATCTTTGTAGGTTACTATTGCTATTGCCTCTGTTGTCACAATTACTACAAAACTATTGCTACTACTGTTACCGTTACTGTTGCTATCGTTACTACCGCTATCAAATTTCCATATTACTGTGCTACTGATCACTCTACTGTAGATATTTAGTCTCCAGGTGTTATTGAATTGACAACTCAACTACTAATAGTTGCAAATATTCTTTGGCTCCCCTTGTGTCGAATCAATAAATTTGGGTTGAATACTCTTGATACGTCTCCAACATATCTATAATTTATGAAGTATTCATGCTATTATATTATCAACCTTGGATGTTTTATATGCATTTATATGCTATTTTATATGGTTTTTGGGACTAACCTATTGACCTAGAGCCTAGTGCCAGTTTCTATTTTTTCCTTGTTTTAGAGTATCGCAGAAAAGGGAAACCAAACGGAGTCCAATTGACCTGAAACTTGACGGATCTTATTTTTGGACCAGAAGAAGGCCATGGAGTAAAAGAATTGGGCCAGAAGAGTCCTGGGCTGCCCACGAGGGTGGGAGGCGCGCCCACCCCCTGGGCGCGCCGCCCTACCTCGTGGACAGCCCGAAGCCCCCCTGACTTGTTCTCGACACCAAAACCTCATATATATACGGAAACCTCCAGAAATTAACCTGGATCAGAAGTTCCACCGCCGCAGGCCTCTGTGGCCATGAGAAATCAATCTAGGCCCTCTCTGGCACCCTACCGGAGAGGGCATCATCACCGAAGGCCATGGAGGAGGATCTCGGAGGGGCCACCATCGCCATGAAGGCCAAGGACCAGAGGGAGAACCTCTCCCCATCTAGGGGGGCATGGAGGAGGAAGCACAAGGGGGAGAACCTCTCCTCCTCTCTCTCGGTGGTGCCGGAGTGCCATCGGGAGGGGAATCATTGCCGCGGTGATCGTCTTCATCGACATCACCATCCTCATCTCTTTTACACGGTCCACTCTCCCGCACCCTGCTGTAATCCCTACTTAAACATGGTGCTTTATGCCACATATTATGATCCAATGATGTGTTGCCATCCTATGATGTTTTGAGTAGATATCCTTTGTCTTTGGGTTGATTGATGATCTAGATTGGTACGAGTTGTATGCTCTATTTTGGTGCTGTCCTATTGTGCCCTCCGTGTCACGCAAGCGTGAGGGACTCCCGCTGTAGGGTGTTGCAAATACGTTCATGATTCTCTTATAGTGGGTTGCTTGAGTGACAGAAGCATAAACCCGAGTAAGGGGGTTGTTGCGTATGGGATAAAGGGGACTTGATGCTTTAATGCTATGGTTGGGTTTTACCTTAATGATCTTTAGTAGTTGCGGATGCTTGCTAGAGTTCCAATCATAAGTGCATATGATCCAAGAAGAGAAAGTATGTTAGCTTATGCCTCTCCCTCATATGAAATTGCAATGACGACTACCGGTCTTGTTAACAATTGCCTAGGACAATTCCGCACACCGACCCATCATTATTCCACACTCGCTATTTATAATATTTAGTAATATATTCTAAATTTATGATAACAACACCTAATTTTATGTTTTATCTCTCCGATATCATGCAAAGTTATCCTCTTCATACCCACAACGTAGTTTTATTTCTTATTTCTAGTTGGAAGCAAACGTTTGATGTACATAGAGTCGTATCGGTGGCAGATAGGACTTTGATCTTACCTTTAGCTCCTTGTGGGTTTGACACTCCATCCTTATCACTTCCACCATTGGTAATTGCTACGATGATTCCCTGCACTTGGGGATTATCAAGCTCTTTTCTGGCGCCGTTGTCGGGGAGCAATAGCATGGGGTTGGTATTCTCGTGTGTGCTTGTTTGCTTTCTTCACTAAGTAGATTTTGTTTTTCCTTTTTGTTTCTGTTTGGTTGTGGGTGAAACATACAAAAAAAATTAAAAGAATGAAAATAAAAAATACTTGCCTTTCATGCCTAAAAAGTTTTTCAAAAAAGAGAAGTAATTGGAAAGTTATGCATTGAAGAAGCACTACAAAAAAAAGACACATCCGTGACATTTTGGGCCGAACGAAATTTTTTCTGTCATACATATGACACTTCTATGACGATAATTGTGACAAAACCCGGTATCATCATAGATGTGGTGGGCTCCTACTTCTATGACAAAAAATCATGACAAAAATGGGCTTTTCGTCCTGGGCGGGCCAGAGACGTAGCTGCATGACATTCTTTGGGCCGTCCATGACGGAAAAAACCGTGGTAGAAGCGAGGGGGAGGAAAATTTCGGGGAGTTCCCGGTTACGGTGGGAGGTCGGGGGCCGAGCGATGCGCGCTTCTCTCGTACACGTACGCGCGTGTGTGCGAGGTGTTGGCTCTAACTGAACCCGAGCGAGGCGTTGGGCTCTAACTAAACCCGAGCGATTGCACTGCAGGCTATGCATTACTGAACCCGAGCGATCGATCGATGGCTGTTAACTGAACCCGACCGAGCGATTCCTTCGCTACTGCTGCTAACTGAAGCCGATCGATGCTGCCTCTGGATGAACAGTGAGCATTGTGGGGGGGGGTTGGATGAACAGTTCCCGGTGGGGGTGGATGAACAGGACCCCGTGGTGTTGCCTCTGGATGAACAGGACCCCGATCGATCGAGCCGGTTGGGGCTGGATGAACAGGACCCCATGGAGGGCTAGATGAACAGGACCACCCCGTGGAGGGCATGATGAACAGTAGAAGATGAAGGGCAGGATGAACAGTAGCCTATGGAGGGGTGGTTGAACAGGAGCCCGTGGAGAGGGGTGGTTGAACAGTAGCCGGTGGAGTAGCGCGCGGTGGAGGCTGGATGAACAGGAGCCCGTGGATGAACAGTCACAGGTGGAGGCTGGAGGAGGTCGACAGTGGATGAACAGTAGCTCGTGGAGGCTGGAGGGGGTCGACGGTGGAGATGAACAGTATCCCGTGGAGTCCCGTTTTGCGGTACGCCACACCCCTCCCGATGAAGAGGACCCCCGTTTCGACCGTAGCACTCCAACACAAGTCCGTTTCGTCTATTTTGCGGTACGCCACACCCCTCCCGAGCAACAGGACCCCTGTTTCGACCGTAGGAGGTCCGTTTCCTCCATTTTGCGGTACGCCAGACCCCTCCTGATGAACAGGATCCCGTTTCGAACGTGGCCGGCCGAACACAAGGCCGTTTCCTCCGTTCTGCGGTATGCCAGGCCTCGTTTCCATTGCCTGTACCGTCCAAGCCCTCCCGATGAACACGACGCATTCCGTTGCCTCCCCATGAACACGACGCATTCCGTTCCCTCCCCATGAACACGATGACGACGTTGTTTCTCCGTTCCGACCCAGCAATGTACACGAGCCCTGGCTATACGTATGTGTGAGTAGGCGTTCGAGACCCCGCCCGTATGTACACATACGTGGCCGTATTTTCTTTCTTGCACCCTGGCCACTGTACGTACGTGTACATGCTACGTGCGCGCCTCTACTACGACACGTGCGCGCCTCTACATCGACCAGTATGTACGTACATGTTCGCGACCAGAATGACAACGCCACGTACGCTTCGACCAGGTGGGTCCCGACTGTCAGGCACTTCCTTGCCTGTGAAGATGTAGCTGGTGGGTCCCAGCAGTCAGGGGGGCGAAATACGGTGGCCCGTCCGGTGGGTCCCCGCTGTCAGGTGGAGGAATAATTATTTTGCACGTAATAAGGAGGCACTTCCTTGCTGCGGTCGTGGACCCATCTGTCATCCTCTCCACGTACAGTCCACGTCCGATGGAAGCCGTTCCTTGACCACGTTGACCACGCTGCGCCGAGAGCACCAGGGCGGTGGACGATGGCGAGGCCTAGGAAGGGGACGACGCGGAGCCGGGGAAGATGCGGCAGTGGATGCCCACGCGTAGAGGAGTACGAGGGCACTGGTTCGCTGCGGTGTGAGGTTGCCGTCGCCGCAGAGTAACAGGGGGTGTGGGTGAGTAGAGGGATGGCCTGGCCAGCGGTGGGAGTAGTAGGGTGCGGTGAGGCCTCCGTCGCATCGCAGCCGGCCACGGGAGGCAGGAGCACGAGGCACGACCGGCGCTGGTTTGGGCGGCTGGAGCAAGAAGACCAGAGGTTGAAGAAGCACTATGGCCGTTGGATGGACATCGTATGGTCACTGGAGCTAGAATCATGCATATTGACTAAGTTGACAAAGCCCTCCGTCCCCGTCAACTTAGTAGGCCCACAAGTCAGCCTGCCACTATACTGGGTCCCAACTAACAGGGGGAGTATTCATTTTTTTTGTGCGTAATAAGGAGGCACTTCCTTGCGTGCGAAGATATAGCTGGTGGGTCCGAGCTGTCAGCGGCGGTAACGTTTTTTCGCGAAATACAGAGGCCCTTTCGGTGGGTCCCTGATGTCAGGTGGAGGAATCATTATTTTGCGCGTGATAAGGAGGCATTTCCTTGCATGCGGCCGTGGAACCAGCTGTCGGCCTCTCCACGTACAGTCCACTTCAGATGCATGTCGGTCGTTGACCACGTTGACCAGGCTGCGCCAAGAGCACCAGGGCGGTGGACGACAGCGAGGCCTAGGAAGGGAACGGCACGGAGGCAGGGAAGACTCGGCAGTTGTTTCCCACGCGGAGGGGAGTACGATTGTACGAGGGTTTACTGGTTCGTCTGCCATCGCCGGAGAATAACAGCAGGTGTGGGTGAGTAGAGGGATGGCTAGGCCAGCGATGGGAGTACGGTGGGGCGGTGAGGCCTGCGCGGCAGCACAGCCGGCCACGGGGAGGAGGGAGCAGGCAGTCCCGCCGGCATTTGTTTGAGCGGCTGGAGCAGGAAGAGTAGAGATTAAAGAAGCACGACGGCCGTTGGATGGACATCCAACAGTCACTCTTGTGCGTCAACCTTTTTTTAGGAAAGCCTCAAATCTGTGGAAAACAGCATACAACCCATCTGCCATTATTTCTAATAATTTTCAGCCCATTTTCTAATTCTTAAGGTTTTTTTGGAGCCCATATTCTTTTTGTTAGCATTACAGCCCAAATTGTGGCCATGGTTAAAAAATTATACAAAATTTTGCATATTTCGGTGTGGTCCGAACTGTTTTTAATCCCGAAATTTTGACTCACATTCAAACTGATTTTAAAAATAAATGTATATCAATATAAAATCCAACAAATTCTCCATGCATAAAAATTAATGTAATTTAAAATCTTGAAATGAAAAAAAGATATTTGAAACTAATTGCGGGTTTGATGTGTTTTAAAATGTACAGCCCATTTCTCATTACTGATGGGCCATTTTCTTGGCCAGTCGAATGAAAGCTCTCCTCGTCTTGAAAGATTTGCAGCCCAACAGGCCTGACAAAGCGACTTACTTGGCAAATCACAAAAAAACTGGGCTGTGGCCGTGGACCCAGCTGTCAGCCTCTCCACGTACAGTACTCTTCCGATGGAATTCGTTCCTTGCCACGTTGACCACACCGCGCGGAGAGCACCACGGCGGTGGACGACGGCGAGGCCTAGGAAGGGGACGACACGGAGCCGGGGAAGACGCGGCAGTGGAAGCCTGCGCGGAGAGGAGTACGAGGGTTCACTAGTTCGGCTGTGGTGTGAGGCTGCCGTCGCCGCAGGGCCTGGCCAGCGGTGGGAATAGTAGGGGGCGGTGAGGCCTCCGCGGCAGCACAACCGGCCACGGGAGGCAGGAGCATGCGACACGACCGGTGCTGCTTTGGGCAGCTGGAGCAAGAAGACCAGAGGTTGAAGAAGCACTATGGCCGTTGGATGGACATCGTACGGTCACTTGAGCTAGAATCGTTCATATTGACTAAGTTGACAAAGCCCTCCGTCCCCGTCAACTTTGTTGACCCACAAGTCATCCTCCCACTATGGTGGGTCCCAGCTAGCAGGGGGGTATTCATTTTTTGTGCGTAATAAGGAGGCACTTCCTTGCGTGCGAAGATATAGCTGGTGGGTCCAACATGTCAGCGGGGTGAACGTTTTTTTCACGAAATATAGAGGCCCTTCCGGTGGGTCCCAGCTGTCAGGTGGAGGAATCATTATTTCAGAAAGGAAAAAAACAAACTGGGCTGGCCATGTGCTAAACATATGAAATAAAAGCCTGGGCTAGACGGGCCACGGATCCCGCACAACCTAGTTGATACCCTTCTCCGTCCCGAAAAAACAAAATTACTATGCGCGCTGCTGGGTCCCTACTGTCATCCTCACCATGTACAGTCATCTCCTTATTCCTCTCGGTTGTTGACCATGTTGACAACACCGGAGGACGGCACCGTGGCAAGCGAACCAAGGCAGAGGACGATGGTGAGGCCTCGGACGGGAAAGAACAGGAGCCGGGGCAGATCACAGCTAGCCGTGGGAGGCGGGAGCAGGCGGTCCCGCCGGCGCTGGTTTGGCTTTGGCGGCTCGAGGAAGAAGCGACTGAAGAAACGCGATAGACGTTGAATGTCAATCCAACAGTCAAGGTTGGCACAATCGTTTTGTTGACTAAGAGGACACCAAATAGCATACTTCTTTATATATAGGAAGAAAATTGCGAGGAAAATGCGTTCGTTTGCCGTGCTCCTCATAGGGAACGTTCGCCACATAAGTGACTAGCACCCTTGGTTTTCAACCGAGAGGTCTTGGGTTTGAGTCCCAGGAACTCTCAAATTTGTCCTCCTTCCTTCCTCGCGAAAAAGGGAAAGAAAATCAAAGACTTGGGAAGGCGTACAGAACAAGCTAGTGTACCAGTAATGAGACGTTGCCGAGTTTTAGAAAAAAGAAAGACGTGCTCCTGTAGCTGGTTCGAATCCAAACCTAGACTATGACTATATATGGTGCTATGCTACTCTGCAAGTAATGAAACTGACATATCCATCGTTCGCTTCTCCTCTTCTCTACTTACTCTGCCTAGCATCAGAAGCTCTGGCCGCAGCAACCATGCCCGCTGGCTGCTCGTCCACCTGCTCTTTAGCAGGCAACAACCAGATATGCGCCAAGTCGCAACCCGTACCATCGCCTGTGGGTCTCATCACACCCTCGCCGGCACGCGCACCGTAGCCGATTGCTCATCGCAACCCGCTGCCGTTGGTGTGGTGCCACTGCTACAAATCACGCAGAGTCATCCGTCGCGTCTCAACCACAATCCGCAACCCTAGCCGAGTCTTCTACAAATGCCCGAATCATGGGGTAATAATATGTTTAAGTGTTGTTCTGCTGCTTTCAGTTGCTGATTTTTTTAATAGTTTGGTTGATGATCTACCAATTTGATTCGTGCAGAAAAGGGAAGATTCATGCGATTTGTATTTCTGGGAAGTTGCTGATGTGGGGGAATGCAACTGCGCTGATTATTTGGTTACCCGAGGAATCCCAATACCAGCAGGTTGGGGTGTTGGACAAGTAACTGAAGAAACGACAGAAGAGGAAGATGCAGAGCAGAAGCTTAAAGATGCAGTTCCTCTGATCATGGCCAAGCAACAGCTGCTGAACGACCTTGACAGGAATGAGGAGATGAAAGAGCTTGTGAAGATAATGGGAAAAATCGTTGTGCTCTGTATGATGATTGTCTCTTTATTTGCAGTGTATGTAGCACTCGTGATGTATTCAGTGGCTACGACATGAGCACTTTGCTGAAACTAGTAATGAATGAAACCTGTGTAGCAGGCTGGGCGTAGTATTGTGAACATCTAATGATTTCTATTAACGGAAATCAGGGGGTATCCCCTTTTGCTCATATAAATAAATAAATAGCAGAGGCCCTGTTGGGTCAGCTTTGTTCTCATTCGAAGACGTCGAGCAAATTGCAGTCCAACAGCAAACTATGTCATCAAATTCAAGTTTCACAGCCAAATATGAGTACAACTAAACAACAATGTCATCATGTTTTAGTTGTCATACAATCACCAAACACAAATCAGCATACATAACAAGTGATGTTCTCACAACAAAATACTAAACAACATGTTCATCAGGTTTCAGTTGTCATAGCAAACACAATTTCACATAGTAGATAAAAAACGTCTTCTGACAGGCAAATACGACAAAAGCAATGTAATCATCATCCGCAGCAGCAGCATCAACATCTTCGCCATGTGTATCAGTCTGAATCGTAATTCCCCATGGTGTCATCTTCTTCTTCGTCCTCAACATCCTCGAACGTTTGCTTCTTCTTGATCAACTCTTGTATGTCCACAGCACGACATGCAATATTTTCGCCGGTGTCATTGACGTGATGGTTCTCAAAGATATTAGGAACATCTGTGTTATCTTGTACATTAGGAGCAGTGTAAGCATCATCTTGTTGTGCAACTTCATTAAACGAATTCCTCTGATCAAACCTTTGCAATACTCTCCAGTCATCGCTACGTGAAAATGTGTCTTCCAAGAAAAATATCTGTGTTTCTTGATTTGCCAAAATAAAAGGCTCGTTGGTCTGGTACGCCGCCTTGACATTGATGGATTTGAAATAATCATCAGCTCTGGGTTTTGCGATCCTGGAAAACAGGTTATACCAACGACAGCACAACAGAACCACACACCGATGATCCTCGAAACTGGAGATATACTGCAACTGAATAATGTCTGTTATGTTAGCATACATTTCAGTTGTCTCTTTGTCATACATATCCGTGCTCATGATGGCACTGTTTTGTGTCTTCCTGCCTTCGTCTCGTGCAAGGGTGTTGTAGCGCACATCTCCAACAACGCAAGATTCATAATGTCTTACCCGAGTATCAAGACCCATTGCTAGTGAGTAAAGGGCATCATCAACTGCCTGCCCATCCTCCCGCATCTTCTTAACCTATGGTTAGAAAATAGACAAGCTGATCATCTTATGTACTCAATATATTAAAAAAACTGACAGTGCACTTCAAAAGCTTACATGGTTCTTGAACCATTTCGCAAATCCTGCCATAACCAGTTTGTCAATGTTTCTTGGATTTTGCGGCAGTAACTCCTCTTTGTAGATGCTGCACAAAATAGTGATCGCGTCAAACATCTAAATATATAAGAATGTGCTGCTAGTTTAGTAGATTATGATGTATAAGCTGCAATACTGCACTTACTTGATATAAGGTAGTATCTCAGGACAGTTATTCAACACATACCAAACCATTTTGTCCAAATCTTTAGGTTTGTCCTCTTGTCGACTCTTCCCTATAACTCGAATAGAATAATCGAAAACATTGAGCCCGGGATTGTCTTCACCCACCTCTTTGCTAAGCTGATCAGCTGTTTCAATGTATTTTGAGCAGAATGTCAACGCTTCTGTAGCAATGTAGGCCTCTGCAATGGAACCCTCGGGTCTAGCTCTGTTCCTAACATAGCCCTTGAAAGTTCCTAGCCGCCTTTCAATAGGGTACATCCAGCCATACTGTACTGGACCTCTAAGTAGTGCCTCATCAGGTAGATGAACAGCCAAATGCACCATCACATCAAAGAAGGCTGGAGGATATATCTTCTCAAGGTCGCATAGGATAGTTGGTATCTTGTCTCTAAGACGCTCCAAAGCATCTATCCTGATATTCCTACTGCAGAGTTCCCTGAAGAATTGTCCCAACTCTACAACTGCTCTGTATAAGTCAGGGCGGCCAAATCCTCTAAGGATAACAGGTAAAACCCTTTGAAGTAGGACGTGGCAGTCATGAGTTTTCAACCCTTGTACCTTGTTTCCATCTGCACTGACTCTCCTTTCAGGGTTGGAAGCAAATCCATGTGGGAATCTCACACGTGACAGGACCTCGTAGAATTCTTTTCTTTTTACCTTGTCCAAGGCATACACAGCTGGTGCCATATCCCGTGGTTTACCTTCATCTTGCACCTGCAAATCCTTTCTGATACCCAGGTGTGCCAAATCAATCCTAGATTTTAAGGTATCTTTCGTCTTGCCTTCAATATTAAGAAGTGTGCCGATAATGCTATCACATATATTTTTCTCGGTGTGCATCACATCAAGATTATGCCTTAGATCCAAATCTTTCCAATACTCCAAGTCCCACAAAGTGGACCTGCGGGTAAACAATAGGGAAAATTTGTTTTTGCCACTCTAGATTTTGCCAATTTTCCTTATGCCACTCTAGATTTTGACATTTCACTTTTGCCACTCTTAGTTTTTGACAATTGTCACAAATGCCATTCCCGTGGCAAAAGCAAAATTTTCAGAGTGGCAATTGTGATACATTTCAAAAGTTAAGAGTGGCAAAAATGAAATAAAATTATTTTGCTTTTGCCAAGAAATGGCAATTATGATAATTGTCAAAAGCTAAGAGTGGCAAAAGTGAAATGTCAAAATCTAGAATGGCATAAGGAAAATTGGCAAAATCTAGAGTGGCAAAAACAAAATTTTCCCTAAACAATAATCTCTCTTCTACCCTGCCACGCTTCCTTTTCCCACTACCATTACCAGGATGGTTTCCTGGTGTAATATGCCTGACCTTCTCTAATTCCACTTGCAACTCATCGGCGGTGAGCCTCTTTGGCGCATCACGGTTTTCATGCTTTGCATTGAACACATGTCTTCGGTATTTTCTAGGATGCGGCTTGTCCTTGGCAAGGAAACGGCGGTGTCCAATGTAACAGATCTTGCTAAGTATTGCGTATGACAGCGGATTGCTATCACAGCAAACACATGCATTATAACCATGTGTCGTTCGCCCTGACATAGTGCCCAAAGCCGGATAATCATGGATGCACCAAATTATAATAGCACGCAGAAAGAAATCAGCTGGTGGGCTGCTATATAGGTCTCGAGTGAGAACACCCTTCCATAGCTGTTGAAGTTCCTCCACAAGAGGCTCCATGAACAAATCAAAATCCTTTCCAGGAGTTTTTGGACCTGGGATGAGCAAGGCCATCATGTAGTTTGATTCTTCGGTGCAGACATTTGGAGGCATGTTGTAAGGGATAACAAGCACTGGCCACATGCTATATGTGGCGCTCTGGTGGCCAAATGGGTTAAATCCATCTGAAGCTAAGCCAAGTCTAATGTTTCTCGGGTCAGCAACAAACTCTTTGTGTTTATCATTGAAGCTTTTCCACTCACTACCATGAGATGGATGGATCATTACATTCTGATCTCTGTACTCCTGGTTCCTAGAATGCCATAGTACATCCTCTCTTGTTTCAGCATCATGAAACAACCTCTGCAATCTTGGTGTAATTGGAAAATGTCTCAGAACATTATGAGGAATCCTCTTCACAGCATTGCCATCTTTCCATCTTGATGATTTGCATTTCGGGCATTCACTTAAGTTGGCATAATCCTTCCAGAACAGAACACAATTATTCTTACAAACATGGATCATATCATATCCAATTCCAACTGCATGAAGGAAATTCTTCATTTTACTGTAGGTGTGTGGCAACTCAGACGCATCTGGGAAAGATTCGGGGAAAGTAGCCAACATCGCATCGAATGATTTGTTGGTCATCCGCTCAGATGTCTTCACCTAAATAAAGGTGACCATAGCTGAGAATACTGACAGCTTATTTCCTGGGGTGACAGCAATGTTGCATTGTTCCAACATGCGGGCCCACCGTTTTTCTTCTGCAGGTGAAAGTTCACGGAATGCACGAGCATTTCGTAGCATTGTTTCAATGTTGGTCAAACTCACTGGCTCCGCCACCACCACCTCCTCCTCCTCTTCCACCTGAGCATCAGGCAGATCAAGATGGTGATCTGCTGCTTCCACGTAGTCAATAACATTGACGTTCATAGCTTCACCATGATGAACCCACCTAGTATATGTGACCGACATCCCATACAAGTGTAGATGATCTTGCACAGTTGACTGGGGTCTTGTAACTGAATTCATACAACTGCTACACGGGCAGAGCACATCTGATTTCGGACCACCGTACTCAGCTCTGATAAAGTTCATGAAGTTTTCAACCCCCTCGACATATGCAACGAAGAATCTTCGAGCAGAAGTTATCCAAGTCCCGTCCATCTTTTAGACATACAAATTAGTTCTTCTACTAGATATTACAGGAAAAACATATATGCTTTTTTATGAAGTCCAGAAAAAAAATACCTAGGTCGATGTCTAAAGCTATGGCAAGATATTTGGACGAGCAAATCTAAGTAACGAAATATATGTGAAGCTAATTCAGCAAACAGATTTGAGTGCCAAATTATGGCTGGCTGTTTCAACAGTCAATGAGGCTGAGCACACAGCCATCGAACTATCAAAGGCCATCGCAGCAACAAATATCGAGTACAAAATGGTGTAGAGCTAGCTATTTCAGCTAACAGATTGGCTACTAGACCATGGCAATCTACGTCACAATAAATATATGGCAGGATATTTTAGCAACTAATCGGCCTTGGCATGCCATCTCAGCTAAGCAGATTGAGTGCAAAACAGGGCAAGGAAGCTTCTTAAGCAGAGCATATTGATAGTAAACCACTTCAGCAAACAGTGAGATTAACAGCGTCTATCAGCTAACATTCAGCGCTACGCCGACATGAACGGGGCCTCAGTCTAGAATGTGCGTATCGTGGGAGAAGCTGACCGCCGTGCGTCTCCACACGAACGTCGCCAGCGGTGGCGGCGCTGACCGCCGTGCACCTCCAC
Organism: Triticum urartu; assembly: GCF_003073215.2. NCBI lineage: Eukaryota > Viridiplantae > Streptophyta > Magnoliopsida > Poales > Poaceae > Triticum > Triticum urartu. The sequence continues at coordinate 386,734,326 of NC_053026.1, read as the reverse complement.
AAGAACGTAGCCAGAGGTGGCGGCGCGGCTAGAGGATGACAGTCTACGAGAGCGTACTGTGGGAGCGAGAGGATCGTCGAACCGCGACGCTGACGTATTGGCGCGGCGGGGAGGGCGTCTTTGGCGGAGCGAATGGAGTGGAGGGGGACAGGGGGGAGGGGGGTTTGGGGAATATTATTGGCTAGTTGGCCGAAGGGCGGTTGAATTGGATTTGGGGGGAATTTTTGGGTTGGGGGGGGGGATTTTCGCGCGGTGGGCGGGGGGAGTTTGGCGCATGGTCGGTTTCTCCAAGTGCAGTCCCACGTGTCAGTGAAGAGGCAAGCCGAAGCGTGTTCCGTTTGCGTGAGCCATGTGCAGGACCGAACGTGTGTGGGGTGCAATGCGACCGCGACAGGAGTGCTGTGAGTGTACCACATTTTTTCCTTTTAGGCCTCCTTTGGTTTGTAGGAATGTCATAGGATTTCTATAGGATAGGATTTGCATAGGAAAATTTCCTTTGAGGCCCTTTGGTTTGTAGGAATGGATTCCTATTCCTATATAGGATAGAATCAATCGTTCACATTTTGGAGGAAAAAACATTAGCTAAGACTCAATGGAAAAATTCCTATCCTATGCATCAAATGACATCTCTTTCTCTATAGGAATTGAGGTGCATGTCATCTCACTTCCTATGATTTTCCTATTCCTACAATATTTCTATCCTATGAACCAAAGGAGGCCTTAAATTAGGTGCTTTGCCCCCTCAAAAAAAATCTGTTGCTTCGATCCATCGATACTACAACTAGTAATCCGTTAATCCCGACTAAAACGGCGCGGCCGGGTCTTTTCCCGCGTGATATGCTGGGAGGTTGGCTTAGTTGGGTTTTTTAGGACGAGTAATGCCACACCTACGTAATCCCAGTTACGTAATTAACGCAATGTGAAATGTGTGAGCTGTTGATTGTAGATTGGGGGAGGGAGGGGCCCACCACCATGAAAATCAGGGGAGGAGAGAGAGAGGCAATTTATGTTAACCCTTTCGTAGGTTCCCGTAGATGTAGAAAGATGTGTTCGATCCTGCAATATAGGCCGTCCGATCTATATCTAATGGATAGGAAGGAAACTATGACAATTTACCCACACTCCTCTCCACATTTGCAGATAAGGCTTTCCCTCGTTCATCCTTTTCTCCCATAAAATCTTGATCTTCCGTGCAACGCACGGGCATATTGATAGTACTCCTACAATATGTATATTATTGTGAAAGTTCATATACACCGGCCGAGATTAATGCAAACACGATAGATTTTCATTACATTTCAAACTTTTATAGGACAAAAAAATAAAAGAAACCCGACCCTAAACCTATTCTACGGCGGTGACCGACGTCCTCCATCTGTGATCTCCATGTACGGGGGGGGGGGGGGGGGGGGTTCAAGACCTGTGAAGTGAAGGTGCGGTCTACGGCGAGGAAAAGTAGAACATGGGAGACGGACCGGCCAGTTGGCACACCATGCACTGCCGGCTCCCATGCCCTACTCATCCTCGGAGGAGTCCCCGACCTCGGCGGTGCCGGACGTTGGACGGCGGCAAGTAGGACACGTGGCTGACGGTGCTCCCGTCGTCGGCCGCCAGCGTGGCCACCGCTTGTGCGGCGACTTGAGCGAGGGTGGCGACCTCGAGCTCCATCCCTGAAGACAAGCTCTCCCGCAGAGCGTTCGCACTTGCGGTCATGGTGGATGTGGTTCTAGGTAGGAGGACGATGCGCTATGGTGTGGAGGTTAGCTGGGCGTTGCCGCTATAAGTAGCGCATTCCGGTGAGGCCAAGCGTCTGGGTGCGTCATTAAGTCGCCGGAGTTGGTTTCGCGGGCACGAGCCTCTTAATGACGACATACAAACGGACGGCATGAATGCGGGCAGCTGGCGCCGGCTGGGAACGCACCGCGCGATGGTGCGAGGGACGAGGGTTTTGGTGTGCCAGGGTAGTCAGCTGTGGTCGTGGCAATGTTGGAGATGCCCTTTGCTCACATGCGATCCCCGCATGTCATTGGAAAAGCAAGACGACCCGACATGGTCTCAGGTCCAGAGGATGCAGTTGGCCGCGCTACACCACTTCATGGACGCGTCGCGGCGCCCCGTGCATCCTCGACGAGCCGGGTGTTGGGGTGTGTTTGGAATGTGGCCAAAGTGCACCTTGCCAAAATTTTGGTCATGACCAAAAGATTGGTCTTTGTTTGGATGGTTGCCATTTTTTTGGCATGCCAATGAACTCTAGCCAACTCTAGTTCATTTTTCTTGCCAATGTCGGCCAAATCATGGGCAACCAATACCTCAACCAAAATTTTGGTCATGACCCAAAGATTGGTCTTTGTTTGGACGGTTGCCATTTCTTTGGCATGCCAATGAACTCTAGCCAACTCAAGTTCATTTTTCTTGCCAATGTCGGCCAAATCATGGGCAACCAATACCTCAACCAAAATTTTGGCTACCCAATGCTTTGATGGGGCAACCTTGGGCACAAACCAACCATACCGTTGGTCGTGCCATAGCACTAACGCCACCCTCGGCAAACTGAAACCGACCATGTCTAGCGATGATATGAGCGTATCGCTGATACGTCTCCAACGTATCTATAATTTTTGATTGCTCCATGCTATATTATCTACTGTTTTGGACTATATTGGGCTTTATTTTCCACTTTTATATTATTTTTGGGACTAACCTATTGTAGCGCCCCGGATGTAACTTACCCAATTTGTACTCCAACTCTTGCCGTTTCCGGCGTTAAGTTATTTTATTTTCTCGGGTTCGGGTTTTCGTCTCCGTGTGTTGTTGTCGTTGTCCTGCATCTCATATCATGTCATCTTGTGCATTGCATTTGCATACGTTTTTGTCTCATGCATTCGAGCATTTTCCCCGTTGTCCGTTTTGCATTCCGGCGCTTCGTTTTCCTCCGGTGGTCATTTCTAGCCTTCTTTCGTGTGTGGGCATTAAACATTTCCGGATTGGACCGAGACTTGCCAAGCGGCCTTGGTTTACTACCGGAAGACCGCCTGTCAAGTTTCGTGCCATTTGGACTTCGTTTGATACTCCAACGGTTAACCGAGGGACCGAAAAGGCCTCGTGTGTGCTGCAACCCAACACCCCTCCATTTTGACCCAAAACCCACCTAACTCTGCTCCATCATCTAGATCGTTCAATCACGATCGCGTGGCCGAAAACCGCACCTCATTTGGACTCTCCTAGCTCCCTCTATGCCTATTTAAAGAACCCCTCCGAATCCGGATCTCCCTCTTCCCCGAAACCCTAATTTTTCCTCTCCGCGCCGGCCGGACACGTCCGATCCGCCGCCGCCGACCAATCACCGAGCGCCACCTGTCCCGCGCCCACATCGCCGTCCCGCGCGCCGCCAGGCCCGCCGGGGCCCGAGGCCGGCCCCCGCGGCCCAGCGCGCTGCCGCCCGCACCGCTCCCCGCCGCCCGAGCGCGCCGCCTCCTCCTCCGAGCCGCTGCCGTGCGCCGCCTCCACCGCCCGCCGCCTTCGCGCCTCGCCGCGCGCGAGCTCGCCGCCGCCATCCGACATTGCGAGGCCGGCCCGAGCACCTCTCCTCGCCGGCGTGCCCTGCTCCTCTCGCCGGAGCCCATCGTCGCCGGAGCCGCCGCCTCGCCGGAGTTCTCCTCCCTCGCCGGCCGGATCTGGTGGTTGGACCAGATCCACCGGTCCCCGATCCAAACGCCCGCGCCGTTCCCCGGATCTCCTCGTCCTGGGTCCTCCTCGTCCCGTTTCCCGCGAGGTCTAATTTCTTCCAAGTCCCGAAATCCCAGATCCATGTGCCCTTTTTCATGGCCTCATAACTTTGCATCCGTAGCTCCGATTCATGCATATAGCATATCAAAATGTTCATCTCAGAGAGTACATCATTTCATTCCATTGCATCATTTTCATTTGAGTTCATTTTGATGCCCGAAATGCTGTTAGAAGAGGGATACTTGAGTTAATTTTCAGATCTGCTACTCCATTTAGAGTTTTGTCATTTTTGCCATGATTATTGTGTGCATGATATGCCCTGATGCTCTACATATGTTTTGTTAAGGGTTTTGCCATCTCTCCAGAGGTGCAACCCATGTATTTTTGTGATGTGTGTGGTGCCTAGTGCAAGCTTGCCAAGTGAGGCACTTGGTATTTCTGATTTCAGGGACTTAGCATTTCCACTAAGTCCTTGAGCTGTTTATCTCATGTTGTCATATATTCATGTTGTTTCCGAGCGATCCGTGCCTCTTTTGAGGATGATCAGTAAGGATGTTTTATTAATCTTGCAGTGCTCTATCCATCCATGTCTTTGTTTGCAATTATGGAGCAACCTAGCTTGAGTCAATCGAGCTCTACTTTTGCTACTTTGTGAATCCGGGCAGATTGTCAACTTGTTTTGCAATTTTGCCGATGATGTTGTAGTTGATCCGTGCATGCTATGCTATTGTTCTTGCCATGTCTAGTTTGCATTTTGTGTGTTCTTGATAGACGTGTGCTTAGCTTATCATGACTTGCACCGTAGTGAGTGCATCGAGCTCGTAAACATGCCTACTTGAGTTATGTTTCAGCATGTGCCAGTTTTCACTAAGTCTGAAAACTGATTATGCTTTTGCTATGTTCACATGCTTGTTAGTATATTTTCTGATCCCTTTTGGCTCAAGGTCACTAAGGGACTTTTGTTAAGCTATTTGAGTAGCTCCATGCCATGTCTTACTTTGTCTTGTTCAGGTCCTGTAGCATATTGTTTCGTTGCTCCGAAGAGTGCTACTTGGTCTGAAATTCCAGACAAGTGTTAATTTCACTAAGTCTGTGATCTGTTTACCATATGCATTTTTGTCATGATTGTTTGAACCTGTTAATGGATGAATTGGCCGTAGCTCAGTGCTAGACTTTTGTTAAGCATCTTGAATGCATCCCTGCCATATGTTCTGATGCCATGTTTGAGTGCTGTAGCATGTTCATTTCGATGCATTTAGATGGCTACTTGCTGTAAATCGCAAACCGGTGTCATATTTGAATCGCTTGCCATTTCCAAACCGTAACTCCGATTCCGGCGTTCTTTATATCGTTTTCAAGCGATTTCATCTCATCTTGCCAGTGGCACACTTGGATTCCCAAGTTGAGGCCAGGTTCATTGCATCCCTTCTCAATTCTTGCATATGCATCCCGCATCGCATCCCGCATAGCATACCATCCTTGCATCATAATGGTTGATCCTTGCACGTGGTTGATTGTGTTCCGTTTGCTTGTTTGTCTTGTTTGGGTAGAGCCGGGAGACGAGTTCGCTAACGAGGAGCCCGTTGAGTTTGCTTTCGAGGATCCAGTCAACTCTGACAACTTTGCAGGCAAGATGATCATACCCTCGAAATCACTACTGTCTTTGCTATGCTAGATTGCTCGCTCTTTTGCTATGCCATTGCTACGATGCCTACCACTTGCTTTCAAGCCACCCAAATTGCCATGTCAAACCTCTAACCCACCTTGTCCTAGCAAACCGTTGATTGGCTATGTTACCGCTTTGCTCAGCCCCTCTTATAGCGTTGCTAGTTGCAGGTGAAGATTGGAGGCCGTTCCTTGTTGGAACATTTATTTACTTGTTGGGATATCATTATATTGCTATGTTATCTTAATGCATCTATATACTTGGTAAAGGGTGGAAGGCTCGGCCTCTCGCCTAGTGTTTTGTTCCACTCTTGCCGCCCTAGTTTCCGTCATATCGGTGTTATGTTCCAGGATTTTGCGTTCCTTACGTGGTTGGGTTATAATGGGAACCCCTTGATAGTTCGCCTTGATTAAAGCTTTTCCAGCAATGCCCAACCTTGGTTTTAGCATTTTCCACCTAGCCTCTTTTCCCTTGGGTTTCCGGAGCCCGAGGGTCATCTTATTTTAACCCCCCGGGCCAGTGCTCCTCCGAGTGTTGGTCCCACCGAGCGATGTCCGGGGCTACCAGGGGAAACTCTGGGCTGGCCTACCCGACGTCTGGCTCATCTAAGTGTGCCCTGAGAAAGAGATATGTGCAGCTCCTATCGGGATTTGTCGGCACATTCGGGCGGTGTTGCTGGTCTTGTTTTAACCTGTCGAAGTGTCTTGAAGAACCGAGATACCGAGTCTGATCGGAACGTCTTGGGAGGAGGTCTATTCCTTCGTTGACCGTGAGAGCTTGTCATGGGCTAAGTTGGGACTCCCCAGCAGGGATTTGAACTTTCGAAAGCCGTGCCCGCGGTTATGGGCAGATGTGAATTTGTTAATGTCCGGTTGTAGATAACTTGAACCTTAACTTAAATTAAAATGAATCAACCGAGTGTGTTACCATGATGGCCTCTTCTCGGCGGAGTCCGGGAAGTGGACACGGTGTTGGAGTAATGTTTGCGCAGGTTGTTCTCTAGTTTCTTGCTCGCGCTTTGCCTCCTCTTCTCGCTCTCTTTTGCGAATAAGTTAGCCACCGTATATGCTAGTCGCTTGCTGCAGCTCCACATATATTTACCTTGCCTAACCTATAAGCTTAAATAGTCTTGATCGCGAGGGTACGAGATTGCTGAGTCCTTGTGGCTCACAAATTACTATTACACCAGATGCAGGGCCTGATGATTCCGCTCCCGGAGACGCGCTTGAGCTCAAGTGGGAGTTCGACGAAGACACTCAACGTTACTATGTTTCCTGTCCTGATGATCAGTAGTGGTGCCCAGTTGGGGGAGATTGGGACCGTGTCGCATGTTGGGTTCTCTTTTAGTTTGGCGCCGTAGTCGGGCCATGAGTGTTTGGATGATGTAATGTTATTAATGTACTTGATTGACGTGGCGAGTGTAAGCCAACTATGTTATCCCTTTTTATTATCTATATTACATGGGATGTTTGTGATGATTGCCTGACTTGCGACATATGCCTTCAATGCGGTTATGCCTCTAAGTCGTGCCTCGACACGTGGGAGATGTAGTCACATCGAGGGTGTTACAAGTTGGTAATCAGAGCCTTCCCCGACCTTAGGAGCCCCATTGCTTGATCGTTTTTAGCAGCCGAGTTGTGTCTAGAAAAATGTTTTGAGTCATCTAGGAATTATATATCGGAGAGTTTAGGAATTCCTTTTACTTCCCAGTCTCCTCATCGCTCTGGTAAGGCATCCTGACGTAGAGTTTTGACTCTTCTCTTCTCAAATTTCACTAAAAAAATTTTTAGGATCACGCGGGTATCTTGGAATCGTTCCGATGGTTTTATGATGAGAACATTGTCTTGGTGCCTCCTGTCAGGGGTTTTGTGGAAGTGTCCCGGGGAGTTGAGCTCTGAGGTGTTGTCATCATAATTTTATCGTTGCAATTCTGGAATACCTGAGTTTAGTACGCCGACATCGAAAATCTCTTTTATGCGGTTCGTTGGTGAGATAACCTCGACGCCACCCAGTACTGGGGCGGGAGTTCGGGAGTATCGCCATAACTTGTATAACGGATGCTTTTCGAAGGTTGAGGTAGATGGTTTCCGAAGGTTTCTCGGTTATGTGTTGAAGGATGGATATAGCTGGATGTAGGAATTGCTAGATTTGGGTGAGATATTATGCTTCCCCTGTATCCCCAACACCTGATTGCATAACCGGAAAGGTTCGGGAGTTTCATAGGTGGGAATTCTAGTAGCTCTAGTTCTTCTTCCACGGATATTGGTTTGAGATTGGGATTTCTTACCGAGTATTCGTTCTTGATTCGTACCTTGTTGATTTATTTCTCTACCTGAATTCTACGTGGCTTCTCAATTTATGGATATGTGACCATTTCAAGAGGAATGCATTTGTTCATTTTGTTCGGATGTGAAGACTATATGTTGCAATTTTCATTGCGTTGGTTTCAGCTTCAATATTGTCTATCAATGTGCTAATGGTGGTCGACATCTTCAGGATGGCTCCTCCAACGTGCATGACTCCGAATCCAGATCCGCCACCACCTCCACCTCCTCCGGAGGCATGGCAAGCTGTGATGGCCGCAACCAATGCAAACACACAGTTGATCATGCAAATTCTCCAAGAGCGCAATCAAAGCAATCAAGGCAACAATCAGAATCACTCTGCTACACTCAACCAGTTCCTTGCTAACGGGCCAAAGATTTTTAGCAATTGTGTTGAGGCAACCGATGCTGATGATTGGCTTGTGGATCTGTGCAAGCATTTCGAGTGCAATAACGTCAGGCCTGAAGATTTCGTCAAGTTCGCTTCCTTCCAACTCAAAGATCAAGCTGCAGAATGGTTCCAGCAGTACAAGGATTCCAGAGGTGGACGTGTTATCACTTGGGAGGAATTCCGTCAAGATTTCCGAGCTCATCATATCCCTCAGAGCGTGGTTGAAAGCAAGCGTGAGGAATTCCGCAACCTGAAGTAAGGCTCTTTGTCTGTCTATGACCACAACAAGTTGTTCCAGAAGCTCACCCGCTTTGCCAAGCAGGACGTCCCTGATGAGAAGAGCATGATATACCAGTTCAGGGGTGGTCTCAGAGAAGAAATCCAGCTAGCTCTTGTTCTCTTTGAGCCCTTGAGGTACGATGAGTTCTACAACATGGCGTTGAAGCAAGAGGCCGCTCAGTTGAGGTGTGATGCTTCCAAGAAGCGAGTCAGAGATGTTACTCCTTCTTCCTCTACTCAAGTGGCCAAGCAGCAGAAGTATTGGCTTCCTCCTCCTCCGTTCCGTCAGCCGTATCACCAGAAGAGCAAAGGTGGCAGTGGTTCTTCCCACCCACCCAACCCTGGTTTTTAGAACAAGACTTCGTCTCAAGCTCCAAGATCGAGTGCTCCGTATCACCTTCCGCTTTCAGAGGTCACGTGCAACAAGTGGCAACAGAAGGGTCACTATGCCAACAAGTGCTTCAACCATAGGCGTCTTCCTCCTCCTCCTCCTGTCAGATCGGAAAGTACAGTTGTGGTCAAGCATAACCCCAAGTCCGCCAAGGTCAACTTGATGAATGCAGCTCAGGCAGAGGACTCATCAGATGTCATTATGGGTAACCTTCCTGTTAATGATATTCCTGCAAAAGTTCTTTTTGACACTGGTGCATCGCATTGTTTTATCTCGAGGCCATTTGTTTCTAAGCATGAGTTGCCTTTACAAGATTTGCCTAGACAGTTATCTGTGGTTTCTCCGGGTAAATTCATGAATGCAAGCGCTATCGCCCCAGATGTTACTATCACCTTGGGTGACTACAAGTTTCTCTCTTCTCCGGTGGTTCTTGGTAACTCGGATATTGATGTTATTCTCGAAATGGATTGGCTTTCTAAGCACAAGGCTCAGCTTGATTGTGCAGCCAGGCAGATTCAATTGACTCATTCGTCTGAGGATGTAATTGTCTTTGCCGCTCGTGATGATACCATCCGTCTGTTTTCTCTCAATGAGAAGGGTGAACTGGATGCTATCTCGCAAATTCCAGTCGTTTGTGAATATCAAGACGTCTTTCCAGAAGAGCTTCCAGGAATGCCTCCGCACCGGCCAGTTGAATTCGTTATTGATCTTGAGCCCGGTACGGAACCTGTGTGCAAGCGTCCTTACAAGCTCGGACCTGAAGAGTTGAAGGAGCTGAAGAAGCAACTCGATATTCAGGAGAAAATGGGTCTCATCCGGCCTAGTTCTTCTCCGTGGGGTTGTGGTGTTCTTTTTGTGAAGAAGAAGGATGGAACGGACTGACTTTGTGTTGATTACCGTCCATTGAACAAGAAGACCATCAAGAACAAATACCCACTTCCCAACATCAATGAGCTATTCGAACAACTCAAAGGTGCCCAAGTATTCTCCAAGCTTGATCTCCGTATGGGTTATCATCAGATTCGTATCTGTGAGCAAGATATTCCCAAGACGGCTTTCAGGACAAGCTATGGTTCATATGAATACACTGTCATGTCTTTTGGCCTCGTCAACGCTCCTCCGACATTCTCTCGCATGATGAACTTCATCTTCAATGCCTACACCAATGACTTCGTTTTGGTCTATCTCGACGACATTCTGGTTTTCTCGAAGAACAAGGAAGATCATGCCAAGCACTTGCGTTTGGTACTCGATAAGCTCAGGGAACATCAGTTCTACGCCAAGTTCTCCAAGTGTGAATTTTGGCTTGATGAGGTTCTTTATCTTGGTCATATCATCTCTACCAAGGGCATTGCCGTGAATCCTGAGAAGGTGTCTGCAATTGTGAATTGGGAACCGCCTCAGAACGTGAAGCAACTCCGTAGCTTCCTCGGTCTCGCAAGCTATTGTTGAAGATTCATTGAAAACTTTTCTAAGATCGCGAAGCCTCTCTCAAATCTCCTCCAGAAGCACGTCAAGTACGTTTGGTCTCCGGAGTGTGACATTGCTTTCAGCACTCTGAAAGAGAAATTGATCACTGCTCCAGTTGTGACTCCGCCTGATGAATCCAAGCCGTATGAGGTCTTTTGTGATGCCTCTCTCCAAGGCCTTGGCGCAGTATTGATGCAAGAGAAGAAAGTTGTTGCTTATACCTCTCGCCAGTTGAAGCCTAATGAGAAGAACTACCCCACTCATGATCTCATGTTGGCGGCAGTTGTGCATGCTCTTTTGACTTGGAGACATCTTCTATTGGGAAGAAAAGTGGACATTTTCACTGATCACAAGAGTCTCAAGTACATCTTCACTCAGCCTAATCTCAACCTCAGGCAAACTCGATGGGTCGAAATGATTCAAGAGTATAATCCGAGTATCGAGTATACTCCAGGCAAGGCCAATGTGATTGCTGACGCATTGAGCAGAAAGGCTTATTGTAACATTCTGATTCTCAAGCCTTATCAACCCGAGCTTTGTGAAGTTTTCCGCAAACTTAATCTGCAAGTTGTTCCTCAAGGTTTCCTCGCCAACCTTCAAGTCTCTCCTACCCTGGAAGACCAGATTCGCCAAGCTCAGCTTCTTGATGCTATGGTGAAAAAGGTGAAGATTGGGATTGCCAAGAGTCAACCCAAGTACAAGTGCTACCGCCTTGATGACAAGGATACTCTCTTCTTCGAGGATCGTATTGTTGTGCCCAAAGGTGAACTTCGTAAAGTGATCATGAACGAGGCTCACAATTCTCTCCTCTCCATTCACCCTGGGAGCACGAAGATGTATCAGGACCTTAAGCAGGCTTATTGGTGGACTCGAATGAAGCGCGAGATTGCTCAATTCGTGAATGAATGTGATGTCTACAGAAGAGTGAAGGCAGAACATCAAAGGCCAGCTGGTCTCCTCCAACCTCTTGCCATTCCAGAATGGAAGTTTGACCACATTGAGATGGACTTCGTGACTGGGTTTCCAAAGTCCAAGTGTGGCAATGATGCTATATTCGTTGTCATCGACAAACTCACCAAAGTGGCTCACTTTCTGCCTATCAAAGAGTCAATCACTGCAGCTCAATTGGCGGAGCTCTATACCTCTCGAATTGTCTCTCTGCACGGTATTCCTCAGGTGATCTCTTCAGACCGTGGCAGCATCTTTACCTCCAAGTTTTGGGATTCTTTTCAGAAGGCCATGGGCACCAACATCCGCTTCAGCACAGCTTTCCATCCTCAAACTAGCGGTCAAGTCGAGCGTGTCAATCAGATTCTTGAAGATATGCTCAGGGCTTGTGTGATCTCCTTCGGCATGAAGTGGGAGGATTGTCTTCCTTATGCTGAATTCTCCTACAACAACAGTTTTCAAGCAAGTTCGGGCAAGGCCCCATTTGAAATTCTGTATGGCAGGAAGTGTCGTACTCCTCTCAACTGATCTGAAACCGGTGAACGTCAGCTTTTGGGTAATGACTTAATCACAGAGGCAGAGGAAATGTGAAAAGTCATTCGAGATAACCTCAAAGCAGCCCAATCCCGCCAGAAGAGCTACTATGATAGTAAGCACCGTGATTTGGCTTTCGAGATCGGAGATCATGTTTACCTCCGTGTCTCTCCTATGAAAGGTACTCGTCGCTTCGGTATCAAAGGGAAGCTTGCCCCTAGATACGTGGGACCTTTCAAGATTGTCAGCAAGAGAGGCGATCTCGCCTATCAACTCGAGCTTCCTTCAAACTTTGCAAATGTTCATGATGTGTTCCATGTCTCTCAGCTCCGAAAGTGCTTCAAGACTCCTGACCGTACCGTCAACTTCGAGGACATTGAGCTCCAAGAAGATCTCTCTTATCGTGAGCACCCAGTTGCTATTCTTGAAGAGACTGAACGCAAGACTCGCAACAAGTCAATCAAATTTCTCAAAGTCAAGTGGTCACACCATTCCGACCGTGAAGCTACCTGTGAACGCGAGGATCACCTCCGTTCTGAATACCCGGCGTTCTTTCAGTCCTAGATCTCGGGACGAGATCCTTTCGTAGTGGTGGAGTGTTTAACGCCCCGGATGTAACTTACCCAATTTGTACTCCAACTCTTGCCGTTTCCGGCGTTAAGTTATTTTATTTTCTCGGGTTCGGGTTTTCGTCTCCGTCTGTTGTTGTCGTGGTCATGCATCTCATATCATGTCATCTTGTGCATTGCATTTGCATACGTGTTTGTCTCATGCATTCGAGCATTTTCCCCGTTGTCCGTTTTGCATTCCGGCGCTTCGTTTTCCTCCGGTGGTCATTTCTAGCTTCTTTCGTGTGTGGGGATTAAACATTTCCGGATTGGACCGAGACTTGCCAAGCGGCCTTGGTTTACTACCGGTAGACCGCCTGTCAAGTTTCGTGCCATTTGGACTTCGTTTGATACTCCAACGGTTAACCGAGGGACCGAAAAGGCCTCGTGTGTGCTGCAGCCCAACACCCCTCCATTTTGACCCAAAACCCACCTAACTCTGCTCCATCATCTAGATCGTTCGATCACGATCGCGTGGCCGAAAACCGCACCTCATTTGGACTCTCCTAGCTCCCTCTATGCCTATTTAAAGAACCCCTCCGAATCCGGATCTCCCTCTTCCCCGAAACCCTAATTTTTCCTCTCCGCGCCGGCCGGACACGTCCGTCCGGGCCGGACACGTCCGATCCGCCGCCGCCGACCAATCGCCGAGCGCCACCTGTCCCGCGCCCACATCACCGTCCCGCGTGCCGCCAGGCCCGCCGGGGCCCGAGGCCGGCCCCCGCGGCCCAGCGCGCCGCCGCCCGCACCGCTCCCCACCGCCCGAGCACGCCGCCTCCTCCTCCAAGCCGCCGCCGGAGCAAGCCGGCCCGAGCCGCCGTGCGCCGCCTCCACCGCCCGCCGCCTTCGCGCCTCGCCGCGCCCGAGCTCGCCGTCGCCATCCGACGTTGCGAGGCCGGCCCGAGCACCTCTCCTCGCTGGCGTGCCCCGCTCCTCTCGCCGGAGCCCATCGTCGCCGGAGCCGCCGCCTCGCCGGAGTTCTCCTCCCTCGCCGGCCGGATCTGGTGGTTGGACCAGATCCACCGGTCCCCGATCCAAACGCCCGCGCCGTTCCCCGGATCTCCTCGTCCCGGGTCCTCCTCGTCCTGTTTCCCACGAGGTCTAATTTCTTAGTCCCAAAATCCCAGATCCATGTGCCCTTCTTCATGGCCTCGTAACTTTGCATCCGTAACTCCGATTCATGGATATAGCATATCGAAATGTTCATCTCAGAGAGTACATCATTTCATTCCATTGCATCATTTTCATTTGAGTTCATCTTGATGCCCAAAATGCTATTAGAAGAGGGCTACTTGAGTTAATTATCAGATCTGCTACTCCATTTAGAATTTTGTCATTTTTGCCATGATTATTGTGTGCATGATATGCCCTGATGCTCTACATATGTTTTGTTAAGGGTTTTGCCATCTCTCCAGAGGTGCAACCCATGTATTTTTGTGATGTGTGTGGTGCCTAGTGCAAGCTTGCCAAGTGAGGCACTTGGTATTTCTGATTTTAGGGACTTAGCATTTCCACTAAGTCCTTGAGCTGTTTATCTCATGTTGTCATATATTCATGTTGTTTCCGAGCGATCCGTGCCTCTTTTGAGGATGATCAGTAAGGATATTTTATTAATATTGCAGTGCTCTATCCATCCATGTCTTTGTTTGCAATTATGGAGCACCCTAGCTTGAGTCAATCGAGCTCTACTTTTGCTACTTTGTGAATCCGGGCAGATTGTCAACTTGTTTTGCAATTTTGCCGATGATGTTGTAGTTGATCCGTGCATACTATGCTATTGTTCTTGCCATGTCTAGTTTGAATTTTGTGTGTTCTTGATAGACGTGTGCTTAGCTTATCATGACTTGCACCATAGCGAGTGCATCGAGCTCGTAAACATGCCTACTTGAGTTATGTTTCAGCATGTGCCAGTTTTCACTAAGTCTGAAAACTGATTATGCTTTTGCTATGTTCACATGCTTGTTAGTATATTTTCTGATCCCTTTTGGCTCAAGGTCACTAAGGGACTTTTGTTAAGCTATTTGAGTAGCTCCATGCCATGTCTTACTTTGTCTTGTTCAGGTCCTGTAGCATGTTGTTTCGTTGCTCCGAAGAGTGCTACTTGGTCTGAAATTCCAGACAAGTGTTAATTTCAATAAGTCTGAGATCTGTTTACCATATGCATTTTTGTCATGCTTGTTTGAACCTGTTAATGGATGAATTGGCCGTAGATCAGTGCTAGACTTTTGTTAAGCATTTTGAATGCATCGCTGCCATGTATTCTGATGCCATGTTTGAGTGCTGTAGCATGTTCATTTCGTTGCATTTAGATGGCTACTTGCTGTAAATCGCAGACCGGTGTCATATTTGAATCGCTTGCCATTTCCAAACCGTAACTCCGATTCTGGCGTTCTTTATATCGTTTTCAAGCGATTTCATCTCATCTTTCCAGTGCCACACTTGGATTCCCATGTTGAGGCCAGGTTCATTGCATCCCTTCTCAATTCTTGCATATGCATCCCGCATCGCATCCCGCATAGCATACCATCCTTGCATCATATTGGTTGATCCTTGCACGTGGTTGATTGTGTTCTGTTTGCTTGTTTGTCTTGTTTGGGTAGATACGGGAGACGAGTTTGCTAACGAGGAGCCCGTTGAGTTTGCTTTCGAGGATCCAGTCAACTCTGACAACTTTGCAGGCAAGATGATCATACCCTCGAAATCACTACTATCTTTGCTATGCTAGATTGCTCGCTCTTTTGCTATGCCATTGCTACGATGCCTACCACTTGCTTTCAAGCCACCCAAATTGCCATGTCAAACCTCTAACCCACCTTGTCCTAGCAAACCGTTGATTGGCTATGTTACCACTTTGCTCAGCCCCTCTTATAGCGTTGCTAGTTGCAGGTGAAGATTGGAGGCCGTTCCTTGTTGGAACATTTATTTACTTGTTGGGATATCATTATATTGCTATATTATCTTAATGCATCTATATACTTGGTAAAGGGTGGAAGGCTCGGCCTCTCGCCTAGTGTTTTGTTCCACTCTTGCCGCCCTAGTTTCCGTCATATCGGTGTTATGTTCCAGGATTTTGCGTTCCTTACGCGGTTGGGTTATAATGGGAACCCCTTGATAGTTCGCCTTGATTAAAGCTTTTCATGCAAAGCCCAACCTTGGTTTTACCATTTGCCACCTAGCCTCTTTTCCCTTGGGTTTCCGGAGCCCGAGGGTCATCTTATTTTAACCCCCCCGGGCCAGTGCTCCTCCGAGTGTTGGTCCCACCGAGCGATGTCCGGGGCTACCAGGGGCAACTCTGGGCTGGCCTACCCGACGTCTGGCTCATCTGAGTGTGCCCTGAGAAAGAGATATGTGCATCTCCTATCGGGATTTGTCGGCACATTCGGGAGGTGTTGCTGGTCTTGTTTTAACCTGTCGAAGTGTCTTGAAGAACTGAGATACCGAGTCTGATCGGAACGTCTTGGGAGGAGGTCTATTCCTTCGTTGACCGTGAGAGCTTGTCATGGGCTAAGTTGGGACTCCCCTGCAGGGATTTGAACTTTCGAAAGCCGTGCCCGCGGTTATGGCAGATGGGAATTTGTTAATGTCCGGTTGTAGATAACTTGAACCTTAACTTAAATTAAAATGAATCAACTGAGTGTGTTACCGTGATGGCCTCTTCTCGGCGGAGTCCGGGAAGTGGACACGGTGTTGGAGTAATGTTTGCGCAGGTTGTTCTCTAGTTTCTCGCTCGTGCTTTGCCTCCTCTTCTCGCTCTCTTTTGCGAATAAGTTAGCCACCGTATATGCTAGTCGCTTGCTGCAGCTCCACATATATTTACCTTGCCTAACCTATAAGCTTAAATAGTCTTGATCGCGAGGGTACGAGATTGCTGAGTCCTTGTGGCTCACAAATTACTATTACACCAGATGCAGGGCCTGATGATTCCGCTCCTGGAGACGCGCTTGAGCTCAAGTGGGAGTTCGACGAAGACACTCAACGTTACTATGTTTCCTGTCCTGATGATCAGTAGTGGTGCCCAGTTGGGGGAGATTGGGACCGTGTCGCATGTTGGGTTCTCTTTTATTTTGGCGCCGTAGTCGGGCCATGAGTGTTTGGATGATGTAATGTTATTAATGTACTTGATTGACATGGCGAGTGTAAGCCAACTATGTTATCCCTTTTTATTATCTATATTACATGGGATGTTTGTGATGATTGCCTGACTTGCGACATATGCCTTCAATGCAGTTATGCCTCTATGTCGTGCCTCGACACGTGGGAGATATAGTCGCATCGAGGGTGTTACACCTATTAACCGGAGGCCCAACCCAGAATTGCTGGTTTTGCCTATTTCAGTGTTTCGAAGAAACGGAATATCAAACGGAGTCCAAATGGAATAAAACCTTCGGGAATGTGATTTTCTCACCGAACGTGATCCAGGAGACTTGGACCCTACTCCAAGAAGTCAAAGAGGCAGTCACAAGGGTGGGGGGCGCGCCCCCCTTCCTCGTGGGCCCCTCGGTGCTCCACCGACGTACTCCTTCCTCCTATATATACCTACGTACCCCCAAACGAACAGATACGGAGCCAAAAACCTAATTCCACTGCCGCAACTTTATCTATCCACGAGATCCCATCTTGGGGCCTGTTTCGGAGCTCCGCCGGAGAGGGACGTCATCACGGAGGGCTTCTACATCATCATAGCCTCTCCGATGAAGTGTGAGTATATTACCTCAGACCTTCGGGTCCATAGTTAGTAGCTAGATGGCTTCTTCTCTCTTTTTGGATCTCAATACAAAGTTCGCGCCCTCTCTTGTGGAGATCTATTCGATGTAATCTTCTTTTTGTGGTGTGTTTGTTGAGACCGATGAATTGTGGGTTTATGATCAATTCTATCTATGAATAATATTTGAATCTTCTCTGAATTCTTTTATGTATGATTGATTATCTTTGCAAGTCTCTTCGAATTATCCGTTTGGTTTGGCCAACTAGATTGGTAGTTCTTGCCATGGGAGAAGTGCTTAGCTTTGGGTTCGATCTTGCGGCGTCCTTTCCCTGTGACAGAAGGGGCGGCAAGGCACATATTGTATCGTTGCCATCGAGGATAACAAGATGGGATTTATTTCATATTGCATGAATTTATCTCTCGACATCATGTCATCTTGCTTAAGGCGTTACTCTGTTTTTAACTTAATACTCTAGATGCATGCTGGATAGCGGTCGATGAGTGGAGTAATAGTAGTAGATGCAGAATCGTTTCGGTCTACTTGTCATGGACGTGATGCCTATATACATGATCATGCCTAGATATTCTCATAACTATGCTCAATTCTGTCAATTGCTCAATAGTAATTTGTTCACCCACCATAGAATACTTATGCTCTTGAGTGAAGCCACTAGTGAAACCTATGGCCCCTGGGTCTATTCTCATCATATCAATCTCCATCACTTTAATCTTGTTTTGCTTTTTTACTTTGCCTTTACTTTTCACTTTGCATCTTTATACCAAAAATATTATATCTATCAGATCTCACTCTCGTAAGTGACCGTGAAGGGATTGACAACCCCTAATCGCGTTGGTTGCGAGTAGCTATCGTTTTGTGCAGGTACGAGGGACTTGAGCGTGGCCTCCTACTGGATTGATACCTTGGTCCTCAAAAACTGAGGGAAATACTTACGCTACTTTGCTGCATCATCCCTTCCTCTTTGGGGAAATCCAACGCAAGCTCAAGAGGTAGCAGTCGCTCACCGCGGTCACCGTGTCCAGAGGTGGTGCTGGAGTTGCGACCCATTGTTGGCCCCAACGACCCACATGAATGGTTGTCGGTGGCGAGGAGGTCGTGGGCTAGCTCCTCCATTGGACTAGTCTGCGCTACGTCATCCCGACGGGTGTGCCCCACATGTCTGTTTCCCTGTTTTCCCGGCCATATTCGAGCGTCAGTGCTCCGCGTTGCGCATTAGGCCTTTCACTATGTAGGCCAAGTGAGACAACTTATTGTTTATTTGAGCCATTCAAGTATAATCATGTGGCGTTTGCTTATTTCTCATTCCTCTCCAACCCTCTTCTCCATCGATCATGTCGCCCTCCAGTCGAGTCCATCCTCCCGCATGCCTCATTTGAACATTCCGCCGAGTATCATTCGCATGTACCCACCCTAGTCCTCTTTCAATAGATCTCCGGACCCCGAGATGAAATCGAGAGGGAACGAGTGGGGGCACGTGATACCTAAGGCGGATTCAAAATTTTGAACCGGTGGTCATAGCATCCGCAAATCATATATAAAGGGTATTCAAGGTTCGTTTCGTTTTTGAACGTACAATATACTCCCTCCTATCCTTTCTAGTTTACATATAAGTTTTATGTGTAGTCAAAGTATATCTACTTTTATCAAAAAGGTATCAACATTCAACAACGCCAATCAATATTGTTAGATTCGTACGTATGCCTCGATTTGTACTCGAGATGGTTTCCAATTTGACTATTGACAAGATTAATAGTACATGAGATGTATAATGTGAAAATTATATCATTGGAAACTCCTTTCACATACGAATTTGACCGTATGCTTTGTGTAAGTTGCATGTCATATATTATTACTCTAACATTTGGTCAAAGTTAGCCTCGAAAAACGCATTAGACCCTGTATGCTTTGTGTAAGTTGCATGTCATATATTATTACTCTAACATTTGTGTAAGTTGCATGTCATATATTATTACTCTAACATTTGGTCAAAGTAGTATAGTGGAAGTGGATCCTCTGATGTAGGTATCCCTGCCTTACCCTCCCTTTCGGTCACTTACTGGCGGACCCCATGCTTGCTAGCCCCGCATGTCAGTTACTCAATGGGTTCGGCCATGTCAGGGGATCCTCATCCCTAGTATACTCCCTCTGTTTTTATTTACTCCACATAAAACAGAGGGAGTGGTGGTATAATAAATGACGCGGGCGGGGGAGGGGGAGGGACGTCGGTTTGCTCTCAACTGCGGTCCCACAAGCGAGCGAAAACGCAAGATGAAGCGCGTTCCATTCGGTGAGCGACATGGAGGGTCCAGCGTGCCGGGCTGCAACGCGAACGCGACAAGAGCGATGTACAGTCAAAACCGATTGACCGGTCATCACCGGAACCCCTATTCACACCAGAACCTTCGCTGCTCGGCCTATGCCAGCCACTGCCCTAAAACCACACCAAATCTCCAGCCCATTCCCCCACCTTTCGATCCCCTAGCCCGCATCAAGCGTCCCCTAGTTCACCGGAAAGCCATGGTGCGCCGCAAGATCACTTACTGCAAGATGCTGACGCCGGAGCGCCGCGCAGAAATCGCGGCGGCGGTCGGCGCCACAGACCTCCGTTCCCAAGCTCGCTTTTCGGCGGGCCAATCCCCGAGTTCTCTGGAGCCAAGCTACGAGGAGGAGGAAGCCGATCCAATGTTCATGGCGGAGGTCGTGGCGCAGAAGGCCCCCGATGGGTATGAGACGATGGACGTCGACTTCGTGCCGGCGTCCGAGTCCCCCATGGTGCAGGCGGACCAGCGGTTCAACATGGCAATACTAAAGGAGGACCGGGAGGCAGAGGCTCAACTCGACGCGGAGCGCGTGCATGCCGCTGCCATCGAGGCTCTCCTGCAGGCGGAACCGGATGTCGTGGATGTGAACCGGGCGGCGGAGGCTCAACTTGAGGCGGAGCGCGCGGATGCCGCTGCCATCAAGGCCCTCCTGCAGGCGGAACCGGACGTCCTGGACTTGAACCGGGCGGCAAAGGCTTGACTCGACGGAGAGCGCGCGGATGCCGCTCTCATCGACGCCCTCCTGCAGGCGGAACCGGACGTCTTGGACTTGAACCGGGCGGCAGAGGCTTGACTCGACGCGGAGCGCGCGGATGCCGCTGCCATCGAGGCCCTCCTGCAGGCAAAATCGGACGTCCTCGACTTGAACCGGGCTGTGCTCTCGTCCATGCAGAGTGCCCGCACGCTCCGCTTGAACGAGTAGCTGGAGGCCGAGGACAACCACGGTGCGGAGACACACATCGGCAGTGACGGCTGGTTCGCGCCGGCAGCCAAAGACGACGAGGTCGTCTCTTTCCGCGAGCAGTGATAGTTTTTCTTTATGTTGTTTTTTTATGGATCTTTTGCTGTGTAAAAACATATATTTGTTATGCAAGTCGCCTGACTTGGGTCAGTCTACCATTTCAGGTGGTTGGATGAATATCCTACGTCTCCTAACCCTTCTTTCCTTCTTCCTCACCTCTTCTTATTCCCCAACATACCACCGCACGGGCCGTACGGATACTCCCCAACATGCGGTTGGATAAACATACTCTATGAACGAAAATTATGTGTCAGCGATAGGATGTCTGAGTTTGGTGTGTTCCCATGCGACAGCACGTGTCAGTGAGGGTGCGTTCCCTTGGTTGTGTTTACGACGTGCAGGAGCGACCGTGTGAGGGTGCGGTGCGACCGCAGCGTGCAGGAGCGACCGTGTGAGGGTGCGGTGCGACCGCGATAGCCGTGCGCAAGTGTACCTCCTTCTCATTTTGAAAACTTTAGGCAAGCTTGGAAAAAATGTGTGGCGAAGTTTGGCAATGCAAGGCCTAGACCCAAACAGGATAAGTAGTACACCGCGATAGCTGTGCGCAAGTGTACCTCCTTCTCATTTTGAAAACTTTAGGCAAGCTTGGAAAAATGTGTGGCGAAGTTTGGCAATGCAAGGCCTAGACCCAAACAGGATAAGTACGTACGTACTAGGAGTACTAGTGTTAAAAAAGAAAGGCTGGGTTTTCCTTCGCGGGATTTAATCGATACAAATCCTCATTTCACGTGTCAATTAATGCGTATTTTTCTCCAAAGACCAAAGAGCTAACCATCTCACTCCTGATCGCTTGATTAATGCAGCGCCATGCAAACCAACCTTCTCACTTCCCATGCATGCAGGGGATATTAATGTCCTTGGTTGCTAACCCCATCAATTTTGCCTCGATTAGTGTTAGTGGCCCTTTGCAAATTGTAATTTTGATATACTGGCCTTGTGTACAAAAAATGGAGGTACTCCCTCCTTCCATCTATATAGGGCCTAATATGTTTTTTGAGACTAACTTTGACCAAGTTTTGGAGCAATAATATATGACATGCAAGTTACACAAAGCATACCATCAAATTCGTACGTGAAAGAAGCTTCCAATGATATAATTTTCACATTATATATCTCATGTATTATTAATCTTATCAATAGTCAAAGGCAGCCTTGAAAAATGCATTAGGCCCTATATAGATGGAAGGAGGGAGTAGTAACTATATTTGACTTCCTTCCCCATTGCGGTGACGTCGACGATTTCTTTTTTGGTGGTTTGGCGAAGTGCGTTCGACGGAGAACACCATTGAGGGAGACCACGGTAAGTCGTTCGCAAGTGCCGCCTGCAAGCCGAGACAACTGCCTTATTTGCATCCAGGAAGTCCTTTACTAGTACTACTATAACTAATGCGGTGAGATGGCTTCTTGAAGAAGACGATGGAGAAGCGGAGTCAGCGAAGAGTGAAATGATGGTTGCTTCGTCTGTGCTTTTGTGATTTGACGCCTCACTGCTTTGTGATTTGTGATAGAAGGGACAGGGGAGTAGACTCCGTGCTCTATACTGTACTACATGCGTCCAAGCATGGGAGAAAGAGGAGAGACATTGCAGTTTTCTATTCCTTCAATCAATCAATCAGGGAGCTTCGGTTCCATCTTTTTAGCTTTGGCAACACCGTCCACAATGGTTCCCACGATGCCAAAAGCTATTTTCACATTTGGCTACACATTGTGGATGCCCTTAACCGTACCACTTGGTTTTGCTCCTGTGTGCTATCTATACAAATCTCAATTATATTGATCTAAAAAATTATAGAATCGAGATTAGTAAAAAGGAGGTGATTTTGCCGCGCGGATGGAGGGGGAGGTTTCTTATTTTCGGAGGACGTTGTCCTGGCGGTTTACTAACATGCGGTCCCACATGTCAGTGCTTTACCAAGCCGATCCGCGTCCCACATGAGGCAGAACAACGGCAGAAGCAACACATGGTTAAGTTGAAGAAGATGAGGGAGAAGCGGATTCAACAACGAGTGAAATGATGGTTTCTTCGTCCCTCCAACTTAACTGCGGGAATGGTGCAGCTTTGTGATTTGACGCCTCATTGCTCATTACTACGCCGGCGCCATGACTGGGGTGCTTCACCCCGGCTGCTCTGCACTGTATTTCGGTATGGCACGTGGACCCGGTAGCTTGATGTCCCACATGTTGGCGAAAGGGACTAGAAGATTTATGAAAGCGAGCGCTCCACTCTTACGACGGAGGAGTAGACGACACGACGGCCCAGTGAACTATCACTTGTACTGTATAGTACTATAGTTTTGCTGTTTCGCACGATCCATCGATACAAACCCGATTAAACAGGAAAGGGCGGGATTTTTCCCGCGCGGTAGATGATACTGGCCATACATTTCAAAGGCAATTTTAATGTATGCAAACTGAATAATTATAAGTAACAATATGATATCTAGTAAAACTAAAAACACATATGATTTATTGTGTTAGAGTGTAGTAGTAGTGCTGTATTGCATAGTTGTTAGATGTAACATGTGAGAATGTGTAGAGATGTAGTTTTGGAGGGCCTACAGAGAGAAAAGCGTAATACGGTCACCGAACTTCAGAATAAGCTGATTACGGTCACTATATACGTTTTGCGGTGATTATACGGTCACTTGCTCACAGCTCAACATCGGATTGCACTCTGTTGACTGGCCAAATAGTCTGCGTGGCGCCATGTTGACTAGTTAAATTGACCATGTTCGTTGTGGGTCCCACCTGTCAGTTCGCATAGGAAAAAGGTTAGATAAACACAAATTTACACAGGCGCGACAAGGCTCCAACCCGTGCACGGGAATCACCTGGTTGTGTATGTGTGTGTCAGGGCCTGATGTGTGCGCATGCACATGTAGGTTGAGCACTTGAGCGTGAGAGTGTGTGTTGGTCGTGTGGTGTACTGGTGTGTGCATGCACGCGTGCGTGTGTGCGTGTGAGTGTTGCGTGCGTGCGTGCGTGGCTGCGTGTGTACGTGTGAGTGTTGCGTGCGTGGATGGATGCATGTGTTTGTGTGAGTGTTGCGTGGATGCAGTTCGTGTGCATGAGTGCATGTGTGTGTAATCACCACACCAGCTCCTGTGTGTTAAAACAGACGGCTCAGCATACCAATACAAGGCCACCTTGTCCGCTGTGCCCACGATCATGACTTCGAACCACCGCCCAAATATTTTTTTGTCGTTTGTTTTCATTCTTACTAGCAAGATGCCCGTGCGTTGCATGTAACATCAAGATGCATTTGTATGACTTGTTTATCTTGTGAGAGAAAAGGATGAACGAGGGAAGGCCTTATATGCAAATGTGGAGAGGTGTGTGGGTATCTTTTTGCAAAATTGCCATAGTTTCTTTCTTATCCGTCAGATATAAATCAGACGGCCTATATTGCAGGATGGTAGGCATACCATCATCACCAACTCTGTTTTTTATAAGAGTGTATTTTATGTACTTTATAAGAGTGTAGATGTAGAGTAGATACAAGTCGACAGGTGGGCACGATGGTAGTGAGATAATGTGATGCAACACTAGAGGTGCCACGTGGAGCGTTTAACTGGTCAACTAGTCATGTCATGAGCAAATACAGAGTTGTACGGTGAGCCCGTGACTGCATAATAACCACTAAACGTAAATGGTGACCGTAATGAGTGAATTCTGAAGTCCAATGTACGTATCGTGCTTTCGCTTCATTGCATATATCGTGAGAGAAAGATGAAACATGCGTGAATTTTCTGGGGGCTTACTTTTAGAGGACCTGGAGATAGTTTTGTGTGCATACGTGAAAGGGGCGTACAGGGGGGTATGTGATGGAGAGAGAGATGCTCTTCGTTTCTCTTTATTATGACTAACTTTGTATATAGTATAAAAATATACAAATTCACAGTGCGGAATAAATATCATTGTGGGCACCATGCAATGCAAATTAGCGTTCGTACTCCTCCATATAACTTTGTAATGTTGTATATATGTAGACACTCTAAAATAATTTTTTGGCCACACTTTATTCAAAAGGAATGTTGTATGCGAAATAAACGTGAAGAGAGGACTTTTTAGATCAATGGGGTATGTGTGTAACATGTGTGAATGTGTAGTTGATGCATTTGGCGGGGCCTAGAGAGGTATGTGTGTGTATTACGTATTCGAGAGAGGCATGGATAGAGGGGCCGACGGTGGGAGAGATAGCACGAGAAATGAGAGTGGTCTAGAGAGAGATGAATATGATGTCACGACAAGAGATTCCATTCCCTTGAGTGTGTATATGCAAGGGGGGAGGGAATAGAGGCACCAGGAGAAATTTTCTGTGTGTGTGGTGTTTGTGTTGGTATGTGTGGGTGTGAGAAGATAATGAGACGTGGGGGCAGAGGGTGTGTCACCGTGTGAGGTCCGGTGGGTCAAGGTGAGGCCCTTCGTTCTGTTCCGTCCTACGCCACATTGGTCGGCCCGTGATGCATTTAGGAAGACCCATGGATGACTAGTCGTACAAGACAAAGATAGCAGAATTGTGAAGGACTCTGTGTCCACTGACAAAGCCGGCTAGGATTTGTAACCCTAGGTTCTCGGACTAAGGTAACCCCTTTATCTCTGATATTACTATTCATCCAACCTAACTTTAAGGGGCATCCTACAGAATGCTCTGCTAGAATCATACTCGTCGATTAGGAAGAGAGGTGTGAGACAATGCGCGAGAGATAGGCGTAAAGATAATGTGCGTACATGAGACACGTAGGCAGGTCCATGTATATAGAAAGGGTCGATGAGGATTGTGCGTGTGTATGTTTGCGAGAGGAAGAGTGCTTGTGATAAAGGTTAGTGAAAACTGTTGTAAATGGTTACGAGAGGGAGGGAGGGTTATATCTAGAGCATGTGTGCGAGAAAGACACCTCGGGAGAGAGTGTGTGACCATGTGTGAGAGACGACCGATGGAGAGTGAAACTACACGTAAAACACTGCTCTACACATTGATTAAAGATATAAATTGTATCCAAATATTAGGATGGGATCATGATATTTGCAATTCGTGTAAGGAGAGGTCATTGATCCATCAGACATCTAGATTCTATCGAATTTGAGCATGTCTATGTTATTATTCGACACAATTGATCCACATAGTTAGTATTTTGAACTCCAGACAATGCATCGCTTTAGCAATCGAATATAAACGTGAGTATAGTTCATGTTGTGTGTGTAAAGCACATTATACATACGAAAGTTACACAATGGACATTATAAATAGCTACTACCTATGAACTAGCATACATTTGAATTCAACTTAAGGTAGTTTAAAAAAAATCGAATTCAACATGAAGTCCATTCAATTATTTGAATTTGATATCATGGCATTTGTAAACCATACCTAAATTATGGGGGCACCAATCTTTGCTCTGATTTTGTACATAATAGAAATGTAGTCGTGTACAAAATAGATTCAAATTTAGCTCCTCCATTCCAAAATAATCGTAGTTATATGATTTTCAAGTGTCAAAATTTCAAAAAGAAGCGGATAATTTAATGAGGTTTTCAAACATACAAGGTCAAATATAACGTTGTATATTTAGGTCAATCCTCATAGTTCAAGAGTACTCTAAACGTGAATGCTTGTGTTTCAAACTTTCGAACAACGCGCCAAAAGAGCCTCTACTCGCCCGAAACCGCGTGAGACCAATGTTTGGTAGTACAAGGAAATTACTTTTCTAATAAATCCGACCCGTGAAACCTACTGACCCGGCGTCCAAAGGTCTAAACCGGGGTAGGTTTGTAGCTTCATCTAGACGCCACGCAATCGCATCCGAAAACCATTCATACACAATGGCCGCCTATGCACACATGCGCGCGGCCGAAATCGTTCCCGCCCACTATTTGGGACACCTGGGATTACCATCCTACCCCCGACCCGCAGTAGGTCCGAAATTTAAGAGGGGGGCAAAGTTTGTACTTTCCCCAAATTTCAAACAAGCTCGTCCCATTTCTGTTCAAAAAAGCAAAAAACAAGTGCATCCCAGACCAAAACATGGTTCCCCCACCCGTCTGATTCCCCATTCGTACTCCGTGGGCGCCAAAACTACCTCTCCACCAGCCGCGAAACCCCGGCGTCCTCCGTCCGCCACCCCATCCCACCCATCAACCACCGCCCTCCTCCATCATGCTGGAGCCGATACCCCGACGTCGTCGTCCACCGCAACCTCAACCGCAACGCCCTCCACGGCTAGTAGTTGAAGCCGAGGCTGAGCCATCCGTACCCGAGCCAGTTCAACCACGCCGTCCTGTGCCTCACCGCTGCCGCTCCAACTTCGCCACCCTCCACCACACCGGAGCTGTTCCTGCTACGCCGTCCTTCGCCGCCTCGGATCTGCTTCCCCTCCGCCGACATACGGCCATGGCAACACAGTCAACAATTTGGCCATGGGTTCGTCCAAGCCTGCACCCTCCAGAACATCGGTTTCCCCGGTAAAAAGAAGAAAATCGGCGTGACTTGTGGAGATGACCACACTGGCAACCAAAAAAGGTACTCCTCCTCCCTTATTCATGCAAATCTTACGTCTCTGCTTGCATGGTATTCATCCCACAGAAGACACTAGTTGACCGCTTCTTCTTGATACTAGATGTTCCTAGTAACTCGCGATGCACAAGGTTTCTCCTCATATACTATTTCACCTTAGCTAGAGGTCCGTCGCCCCCCTGAATTTCAATTTCTGGCCACTTGATTCCCAATTAACGGGAGCATTCCCCGGCGTAACAGGCGCTAGTATGCCTATTACACCGGGGAAGCAGCGCCTTGGTGTTTATCTTAGGGGGGTGTGTGCAGCCTAGAGCTACTGGCGCCCGATCTGGAGGTCGGCCGGGATTAAAGGGATGGCCTGGGGGCGCTGCCAAGCACGGCGGTGGTGTGAGGTCGATGGGAGGGCGGGGCGGCGGGGGCAGGGGTCTGGGCCGGTGGTCGCTGGCGGTTCGAGAAAGATCGTCAACAGTGACTGGCGGGAGGTAGACGAAGGCCATCTGCCCGTTCCTTATAGATCAGACGGTTCATTAAAAAATTGACTGACCTATTTATTTTCAGTCGACTGTTATCTTAGATATGACCACATGTGGTGGTGTGCTGGAGGAGTACCTGCATTTCCTGTGCTCATATATTACAAAATCATACAGAGTAGAATCTAATTTTGTTTGGCATGCAATGTTGTAGAGCTATCATATGTCTCCTGTCATTTATTTTTCAGCCACCTACTATCTGCTACTTTTACAGTGCACTAGTTCTGCACACACTTCACCCTTACTCTCACTGTTGTGTTTTTATGCAAGGGTATTTCAGACTCTGCTGCCATGATAGAAGCCAAAAAGAAAAGAGAGAAGTCGCTCCAGTTTGGTGTGTGGGTAGGCAAGACACGTTTCAGCGCTATAATGGGTGCAGTGTCAACAGATGGAGACGGTAAACGTAGCTCTGGAGTTGATGACCTCGCTCGCAATGAACCACCATCCCAGGTGCTTGCTTTAACTTCGCGGTGTCATATGTGGTTGCATGTTCTATATGGTGTCTAGCTTGTATTCGAAAGGCCGAAGTCGGTAAGATAAGGAAATATATTTTTTTACATGAACCACCATCCCGTGAGCACCAAAAGACAAATAGCTAGTCAGGGCACTGGCCGAGCCAGTGACAAGCCCAGCAAAGATAGGCATCACCTAGAAGCCAACTAAAAAGCTGCGATGGTGGTGAAGCAGCCCGCCTCCCACCAGGCTCTCAGGTCCTAAATGATCATGCTCACCGCTCTAGCCGGATGTCTAGCTTGTATTGCTTCCAATTTGGTTAAATTGCATCTGCTTAGCTTACACAATATACCTTTGAATATGACATGCCTTTCTGTTTTTGGTACATACTAGTACATCTATGTATTAACCATGTTCTTACATCAAACTAATGTTCTTGTGTATCCCTCATCAATCACTTATGACGAGGCAGGCAGGCAAGGGGACTACTCCTCATTTAAAGAATGCAGCGTCAGCCTCCCGACATGATTCTCAAGAAACAGAAATGCTAGATGAAGATAGTGAACATAGCTCTGTAGTTGATTACATCATTTCCCCTACACTAGCATCGCAGGTGCTTGCTCTAACTTGGCAGCGTGATATGTGGTTGCATGTTGCATATGGTGTCTAGATTGTAATTCTTCCAATCTGGTTAAACTGCATGTGCTAGTCTGCTTAGCTTATACATTATACCTGTTAATGTGACACGCCTTCCCGTATTTAGTACATAGTACATCTGTCTATTAAGCATGTCCTTACATAAAACTATTGTTTTTTTGTATCCCGCATCAATCAACATGACGAGACACCTTTAGTATAGGCAGTGCGATATTAGTTGCATCTTTCATATGATTTATAGCATGCGCTACTTCTAATTTGTTGAAATTCCATTTATGATGGGACGCTTTTAACTTGGCAGAGTCATATTGGTTGCATCTTTCATGTGGTGTCTAGCTTGCATTGCTTCTTATTTGCTGGAATGGTTTCTGCTTAGTTTACACAAACAATTGTGAACATGCCATGCCGTCCTGTTTTTCGTACATATTCCATCCTGGTATCATGTGTTTGCCTTACATCAAAGTAGTGATTGTCAGTATCATGCATGAATGAGTTCTGAAGAGAGAATTTTATTGCTTTTTCTTGTCGGTTTTACTTGACAATTCAAAATCAATAAAGCGGAAGGAAGTTAGCAAGGCAGCGGATAAAGGTGCTCCTTCCGAACGGAGGGCCTCTACAGTTTCTACTCCTCCACACCCCCAAGATGATTTCCAAGACAAACATGCATAGACACTCAACAAAGCTGTGTTTATGATGAGCATGTCTCCCCTAGTGCAGCATCACCGGTCCTCCCTCTAACTTGGCACTGTTATATGTGGTTGCATGTTATGTGTGATGTCTAGCTTGTATTGCTTCTAATTTTATTGAATTCCATCTACTTACTTTACACATCATACTTGAATAAGACACGTGTTCCTGTTTCTAGAACATACAATATCTGTCTATCACACCATGTTATTACATCAAATTACTACTGTTGTGTAACCTGCAACAATCACTTATCATAAGACACGTTTGACTTTGGAGTGTGATATAGGTTACATCTCACATTCTTTTCTAGCTTGTATTACTAATTTGTTGAAATGGCACTTATGACGAGACAATTTTAACTTGGTAGAGTGATATTCGTTGCATCTTTCATATGGTGTCTAGCTTTCAGTGCTTCTAATTTGTTGAAATGCATTCTCCTTAGTTTACACATCATAAGCTATGAATATGCAATGGCACTAATGACGAGAGACCTCTAACATGGTAGTGTGATGTTGTTTGCATCTTGCATATGATTTATTTCTTGTACTGCTTCACATTTGTTTAAACGCCATTTATGATGAGACACTGTTAACTTGGCAAAGCGATATTTGTAGCATCTTTCATATGGTGTCTACCTTCCATTGCATTGCTTCTAATTTGGTGAAATGTCTTCTTCTTAGTTTACACATCATAGTTCTGGTTATCTCTTCTGTCCTATTTTTCATACATATTACATCCTCCTATCATGTGGTTGTCTAACATCAAAGTTCAGTTCGTCTGCATCACGCATCAATTTGTTCTGAAGAACTAAATTGTTATTCGTTTTTCTTGTCGGCTTGACTTAACATGGCACAGAGAAAGAGGAAGAAACACAGAATGGCAGGGAATGAGAAGTGGATGAATCCTGCAGATTCTGCTGGTACTGATGGTGCAATAGAAGGTCAAAGTCCAGTAGAAAATTCTACAAACACGGCATCCCATGCTACACGAGTTGCAAAAAAAGACAAACAGAAACAAATAGATGCCACCAAACAAGCAGAGACAACCCTAGTTCTTGCAACACCTACCATAGTACTACCAGTTGCATGACGTACTCGTGCGTCAACTGAGCTAGCAGCACGTTCCCAAGCTCCCTTGCCACCTAACACTACTTCCCAAGCACTCTTGACACAAGACGAGTTGGCAATATCAGATGAACCTTGTGAGCTTCAACAGCAAGAAGGTAGTTGCTGGAGTCAAGTTACAGTTGCATGCTTCTTCATATGTAGTCTCACAGTTTGATGTACACTAACACTTCCTAGGTTTGTTGTTGGACTAGCACCTAGGCGCAAGAGGAAACAAACATCAGGGATAATGCTCGATAGGTTAACTAAATCTAGAGGAGGAAGAATGGAGATCCGTTTTGAGGCAGGTTTAAAAAGGCCACGTGATGCTACAGAGTCAGCCAAGTTAGTATCAGAGGCAGCGGTTGCTGTTAGGTGTCATGTACGTATCCTCCCAACATGGATTCAGTACAGGAATGACAAAGACGAAACCCAGTTCAACATCTTCCTCGACCATTTATCTGTAAGTATGGTTATGTATGGAAACTAGTAATATCGTCTTGCTCTGTCCAATACTTTCTAGGTTGCTGATAATGAGACTCCCATAATTTTCAACAGATGAGGTTCAAGTTGGATAGCCAAGATGATGCAACCAGACAAGCTTGCACCCATGTTTTCAAGTCTGCTCTGCGACAATATCGGTATAACTTGAGGAAAACTCACTTTGAAGGCAAGGCTAACAATGAACTTGCCCAAACATCTCCAGTGGAAAATATATCTGATGAAGACTGGAGAGGCCTCGTTAAACACTGGTCCGATCCGAAGTATCAGGTACATTATATATATGCCATCAGATCACATGTTGAAGTCCTATTTACGCATGTGCCACACAAATCTATCTTCTTGTAGGTGAACTGTTCAAAGAACAAGGCCAACCGTACGAAAGTGAAATTCCAACAGATGACAGGATCTCGTAGCTATATTGCACACTGCGAGGCTCTTGTAATTAGCTGTTGTTTCACTCTTTGCGCTGTACCATATTATCAGATCTATATTGACTTGTTCCAAATGCAGAGGAAAGCCCGCAAGGACCAAAAAGTACCTGAACCAAATGTTGTGGAAATCTTCAAGGACTGTCAGACCAGGAAGAAGAAGGGCATGACTACACCAGTCAAAGCCGCTTTTGTAAGTCATTCATCCTCATGCCTTTTAACTACTACTTACTCTGACTTGTGTCTTGAACTGCATGGTTTGCAGCCAATGTCTATTACTCTTTTTAATTTTATACACAATTGTCTTAGCGTATCATTGCACCTTACAAGGTTTAAAAGAGAGGAGTGATGTTCCTTTGATCTTGACCCATAATCTAGTTCCGTGCTGGACTTGCCCACACAACGTTATTGCCTGTTTGTCTGTTCTCAGTTGTTTTGTGATATGAATGACGTCATACTATGCTTACCGTATTATAAACTTCGTCTCTTTATCCTTAGCCCTCAATACAATGTGAAGAAATAGACAATACATTAGCGATGGTACATGGTCATATGTTTGGAACCTGGTTTTATTATGTACTTTGCAATAAAATACAACTAATATTTTACATGGGTTCACCAGAATAAGTTCTGTATATAGAACAAAGCTATTTTGTTTGGTTTTGCTGTCTCCTTAATATCTTCTGTTCTGGTACTACTAATGTAAAACCTCAACTTTTCAGCAAGCTATGGAAAAAATGGTGGAACCGCCACCTTCTAAAGGTGGCGAGGCAACTATAACCGCAATGTCAGCTCTTGCTGCACTGGGTCAGTACCTGTCCACTAATAGTGCCAAAAGCACGTTCCTGCATAATACTGGGTTGGTTGCTAAGGCAATATCGTCCAAACTGCCTCATGATCAAGATATGCAAGCTCAAAGCAATGTTGTATCTGTGCTCCAGACAAAAGTCCATTCCCTAACAGAGACCCTTTGTGAAACAAGGAGAAACAT
This sequence comes from Triticum urartu, assembly GCF_003073215.2. Lineage (NCBI taxonomy): Eukaryota > Viridiplantae > Streptophyta > Magnoliopsida > Poales > Poaceae > Triticum > Triticum urartu. The sequence continues at coordinate 386,702,053 of NC_053026.1, read as the reverse complement.
TGCTCAATGTCGTCAAGATATGCATGGCTTTGAAACCAGACTATCAGACATTTGCTATGTTGTTCAGGAGCCTATGGGAAATGAAGGCGAGGGTTATGGTGCTCCATCGGACAATACAGCATGAAAACATAATAGTCAGGTCAAATGAACTGAGCTTCTGAACTTCTAGTGGTGCATTTATCTGCTAGGCTGTTAAGTTTTATGCCAACCTTCCTTTTGTTATATAGTTGTAATTTGTTTTGGTGCGATACAAAATTTATTCTTAACGTGCAGCCACCGCCTGAAGAAAACAACAAGCCATTTTTGTATAGTGTAGGGTGTTCCCTATATTTGCACTGGTGGCAATCTTTGATGCCGAGTGGATGTAATCTGTGCAATCGCCTTAATAGCCTAGCGTTAGTTTCAGCCTTATTTATTTCCTAGTCTTCTTTTTCCCTGGATTGCTAGTGGCCGCAACTACCATGGGCCATATACGGGCCATAGGATCCATGGGTCTCCTACGGGCCGTCGATAAATGGGCCTGTAATCGATGGGCCTCGGGCCGTCGGATAAATGGGTCTACATGGGCCATAATCGGGCGTAATTGGTATCGGCCCAGCATGGTAACAGGCCGTAGGATAGCAAAGGCTTAATTCTGTCACAGGCATAATGGGTCGTTAATGGGCCAGAATATAGGACGGGCTGGAAACGGCGCAACGGGTTAACAGGCCAGAAACGGGTCGACTCTTGCCATGGGTTGAATTTGGCCCATTAGGGTAACATGCCAGTAACGGGCCGACTCTTGCCATGGGCCGATTTTGGCCCATTAGTGGAACAGGCCAGTAACGGGCCGACTCTTGCCATGGGCCGAATTTGGCCCATTAGGGGAATAGGCCAGTAATGGGTCGAAAGTAATCGAGGGCCGAAAAGGAGCCCAAGAACGTATGGGCCGTCAATAGGCCGAAAGCTAACACGGGCTGGAAACGTCCCATGTAAATCATGGGCCGTTAACGGGTATAAAGAAAATTACTATTCATTATGGGCTAGAGTCACCGTGGGCCTTTACCTGGGCCGGCCTATTATGGCACACGAAAATCTTGTGGGCCTTTACCTGGGCCGGCCCATTATGGCCCGCGAAATCTTGTGGGCCTTTAGCTGGGCCAGCCCATTATGGTTCGCAAAATCTTGTGGGCCTTTAGCTGGGCCGGCCCATTATGGTCCGTAAAATCATGTGGGCCTTTAGTTGGGCCATCCCATTTAAACTTGTTGGGTCGTGCCACGTGTCGATGTATCATAGGCGCCTTCTGTCCAGTGAGTGGATGACATCTGTCCCGACGATGAGCCGACACGTGTTTCCTCTAGCCAATGATGATTTTACACGTGGAAAATCCCCATTGATCGGGGTTGTTAACGGGTTATCGGATCCAAAACCCGACCCGATAGCTTAACGGCGTTCCGTTACGGTGGATGCCATGTGTCGGTCACCCTTGATGAAAGCACTTCTGTGACGTGCGATTTATCGTCATGGAAGTGGACACTTCCGTGATGATAATTTTGGGAATGTCATGGAACACTTCTACGATAGCACAGGTATGACTATCTTGATTCTGTCATAAATTTTTCATGGATGTACATGCATGACAAAAAAAAGCGACCTACTATGACAAACACGTATCATCACGGAAGTGTATTTTTTTGTAGTGAAGTGAGGGTCAACCTTGAGCACTTGTGTTCATGCTCACGGAAACAATGTAGATTTTTTCATGGAAGTTTCTATGTAAATAATTATCCCCTTGTGTATATCCTTTGTATTATAAAAATAATGTACCAAGCTTTGGTTTTAAGATGATTAGATTGCTTGTTTACTATGTGCAGAACAACACAGAAACTTTAGCGGCAGCGCGTGATTTTACATTTTTTACTGGAAAGTCAAATGGGTCTGAAACATTTTGCACATTAATTCCGTACAAAATTTCCAAATTGTCAAATTTATTTCATAATTTTTGGAGTTACAGAAGTTTACTAAACCTCCAGATTACTACAGACTGTCCTGTTTTAGACAGATTCTGTTTTCTATGTGTTGATCACTTATTTTGATGAATCTATGGGTAGTATCAGGGGGTACGAACCATGGTGAAGTTGGAATACAGTAGATAGAGTTCTAATATGAAATTGGAATGAGTTTGAAACAGTACCTAAAGGTAGTGATTTGCTTTAGTATACTAATGGATCTCACAAAGTTTTTGTTAAGTTTTTGTGGATGAAGTGTTCGAAGAACGAGGAGTTACCGATGTGAGAAGAATAAAGATTAGCAAGAGTTGAAGCTTGGGGATTCCCAAGGCACCCCAAGTAAATATTTCAAGGATACTCAAGCATCTAAGCTTGGGGATGCCCCGGTTGGCATCCCATCTTTCTTCTTCAGCAATTATCGGTATACCTCGGTTTTTGGTTTGTTCACATGATTTGTGTCCCTTGTGTTTTCCTTTTTCTTTAAGAACCATTCTAGTATGAGATATCTCTTCATTGATTTATAGAATGATCCATGTTCTTCACTTATATCTTTTGAGTATGACCTTATAGAATGCTCTTTGCGCTTCACTTAAATCTTTTGAGTATGGTTTTATAGAATGCTTCTTGTGCTTCACTAATATATTTTGAGCTTGGATATTTGTTAGTCTATATTAATAGTAGAATGCTCCATGAACTTCACTTATATCTTTTGGAGTATGAATAATACTATCATCTAAAGTGGGTTTGGAAGAGTATCAACTTTAGGAACTAGTGATCCCGCTATTCCGAATGAGAAGAATTTTGCTTATGTGAAGAGTAGAAAAATTTCTATGCTCGTAGATCATGAAAAGAATTCTTTATGTGATGGTAATATTTTTGAACTCATTCGTGATGCTACTGAAAATTATTATGAGGGAGGAATACATGCTTGTAGGTGTTGCAATATTATCAAGTTTCCTCTCTATATGCTTAAAGTTTTGAAGTTATACTTGTTTTTTCTTCCTATGCTAGTTGATTGTAGTTCCTACAAATTATGTGCTCACAAAATCCCTAGACATAGGAAGTGGGTTAGATTTAAATATGCTAGTCACATTCTTGATGATGCTCTCTTTATGTTTCAATTCTTGTCTTTTATGTGAGCATCATTGAAATCATCATGCCTAGCTAAAAGGCATTAAAGAAAATCGCTTGTTGGGAGACAACCCAATATTTACCCTCACTGTTTTTGTATGTTCTGATGATTAAGATACTGTATTAATCATGTACTATAGCTTTTGTTTCAATAAAGTGCCAACTAAGACCTTTGGGAAGACTTGGGTGAAAGTTAATGTGATCTTGCTGTAAAAAACAGAAACTTTGCGCTCACGAGATTAGCTGCCATTTTTTTACAGAAGAGTGCGATTGAGTTGATTCTTTTTTTCATAAGATTAATAGTCAAATTCCTCACGTCCACCAATTTATTTCAGAATTTTTGGAGTAACATAAGTATGGTTGGTGCTCAGATCATTACAGACAGTTCTGTTTCTGATAGATTCTGTTTTCATTGCATAGTTTGCTTGTTTTCTAGTTTCTATGGCTTATATTTCTCAATATAAATTGTAGAAATGATATGGTACAGTTGGCATTGTGAGAGAACAATTATGATCCTTGTCTTTGACAGTACCAAAGTGAGTGGTTTACTCTTTATCATACTAACCTATCTCACAAAGTCCCGTTAAGTTTTGTGTGATTGAAGTTTTCAAGCTTTGGGTGAGATATCGATATAAGGAGAATAAGGAGTGGAAAGACCCTAAGCTTGGGGATGCCCAAGGCACCCCAGGGTAATATTCAAGGAAGACTCAAGCACCTAAGCTTGGGGATGCCCCGGAAGGCATCCCCTCTTTCGTCTTCAAATCTATCGGTATACCTTACTCGGAGCTATATTTTTATTCGTCACATGATATGTGTTTTGCTTGGAGAGTATTTTCAATTTTACTTTCTGTTTGAATAAAATCATTGGATCTGAAATCTTGAATGAAAAAGAATCCTTCCATGGCTATTTAATTATTTGACTACTCAGTATTCTTCACTTATATCTTTTTGGAGTAGTTTGTCATTTACTCACGTGCTTCACTATATCCTATGAGTAAATGGTTGAATGAATTAAATATCATAAATCTGAATTTATATACGTTTCATATGCTTATAACATGAGGAGTAATGACTTCACACAGAATAAGTATAGGTAGTAAACTTATTGAGAATTAACAAACGTAGAATTGGTCACTTGAACAATTCATGAAAGAATATTGAACGAAGAGAGATTTCACATATAAATACGCTATCTTGGACATCTTTTGTAATTGTGAGTACTCATTAAAATATGACATGCTAAAAGGTTGATGTCGAACAAGGAAGACAATGTAATGGGTTATGTTTTCTTATATCCGAAATAAAGTATATTGTCTTGGATCATCCAACATGTTGAGCTTGCTTTTCCCCCTCATGCTAGCCAAATTCTTTGCACCAAGTAGAGATACTACTTGTGCTTCCAAACATTCCTTAAACCAGTTTTTCCATGAGAGTCCACCATACCTACCTATGGATTGAGTAAGATCCTTCAAGTAAGTTATCATTGGTGCATGCAATAAAAATTGCCCTCTAAATATGTATGATCTATTAATGTGGAGAAAATAAGCTTTATACGATCTTGTGATGTGGAAGAAATAAAAGTGACAGACTATATAATAAAGGTCCATATCACAAGTGGCAATATAAAGTGACGTTCTTTTGCATTAAGATTTTGTGCATCCAACCATAAAAGCACATGACAACATCTGCTTCCCTCTGCGAAGGGCCTATCTTTTACTTTTATCTTCTACCCTTATGCAAGAGTCATGGTGATCTTCACCTTTCCTTTTTTACATTTTATCCTTTGGCAAGAACATTGTGTTGGAAAGATCCTGATATATATATCCAATTGGATGTAAGTTATCATGAACTATTATTGTTGACATTACCCTTGAGGTAAAAGGTTGGGAGGCGAATCTATAAGCCCCTATCTTTCTCTGTGTCCGATTAAAACTTTGAACCCATAAATATCACGTGAGTGTTAGCAATTGTGAAAGATTAAATGATAGTTGAGTATGTGGATTTTGCTAAATCAAAGCTCTGACATAGACCTTTCCTGAAAATAAGATGAATTTCAATTGTTTGATGACTGAGAATATAGTTTGTTAGTTTCAAGAAAGTTTATGATCTATACTTCAAACATGTGAATAACTTGTTACTTGATCATGAAAAGTTTTATGAAAATGAGCTACTGTTATGATATATAATGATGCTAGAAAAAGTGATTGGAACTATCATTGATGAAACTTATGCACTTGCTAGCATTCACACTTCATAAATTATTTATTTTATCATTTACCTACTCGAGGACGAGCAGGAATTAAGCTTGGGGATGCTGATATGTCTCCAATGTATCTATAGTTTATGAAGTATTCATGCTATTATATTATCAACCTTGGATGTTTTATATGCATTCATATGCTATTTTATATGGTTTTTGGGACTAACCTATTGACCTAGAGCCCAGTGCCAGTTTCTGTTTTTTCCTTGTTTTAGAGTATCGTAGAAAAGGGAAACCAAACGGAGTCCAATTGACCTGAAACTTGACGGAGCTTATTTTTGGACCAGAAGAAGGCCATGGAGTAAAAGAATTGGGCCAGAAGAGTCCCGGGCTGCCCACAAGGGTGGAAGGCGCACCCACCCCCTGGGCGCGCCCCCCTACCTCATGGACAGCCCGGAGCCCCCCTGACTTGTTCTCGACGCCAAAACCTCTTATATATACGGAAACCTCCAAAAATTAACCTGGATCAGAAGTTCCGCTGCCGCAAGCCTCTGTGGCCATGAGAAATCAATCTAGGCCTTCTCTGGCACCCTGCCGGAGAGGGCCATCATCACCGGAGGCCATGGAGGAGGATCCCGGAGGGGCCATCATCGCCATGAAGGCCAAGGACCAGAGGGAGAACCTCTCCCCATCTAGGGGGGCATGAAGGAGGAAGCACAAGGGGTATAACCTCTCCTCCTCTCTCTCGGTGGTGCCGGAGTGCCATCGGGAGGGGAATCATTGCCGCAGTGATCGTCTTCATCGACATCACCATCCTCATCTCTTTTACGCGGTCCACTCTCCCGCACCCCGCTGTAATCCCTATTTGAACATGGTGCTTTATGCCACATATTATGATCCAATGATGTGTTGCCATCCTATGATGTTTTGAGTAGATATCCTTTGTCTTTGGGTTGATTGATGATCTAGATTGGTACGAGTTGTATGTTTTATTTTGGTGCTGTCCTATTGTGCCCTCTGTGTCGCGCAAGCGTGAGGGATTCCCGCTGTAGGGTGTTGCAAATACGTTCATGATTCGCTTATAGTGGGTTGCTTGAGTGGCAGAAGCATAAACCCGAGTAAGGGGGTTGTTGCGTATGGGATAAAGGGGACTTGATGCTTTAATGCTATGGTTGGGTTTTACCTTAATGATCCTTAGTAGTTGCGGATGCTTGCTAGAGTTCCAATCATAAGTGCATATGATCCAAGAAGAGAAAGTATGTTAGCTTATGCCTCTCCCTCATATGAAATTGCAATGACGACTACCGGTCTTTTTAACAATTGCCTAGGACAATTCCGCACACCGACCCATCATTATTCCACACTCGCTATTTATAATATTTAGTAATATATTCTAAATTTATGATAACAACACCTACTTTTATGTTTTATCTCTCCGATATCATGCAAAGTTATCCTCTTCATACCCACAACGTAGTTTTATTTCTTGTTTCTAGTTGGAAGCAAACGTTCGATGTACGTAGAGTCGTATCGGTGGCAGATAGGACCTGAGAGAATATTGATCTTACCTTTAGCTCCTTGTGGGTTTGACACTCCATACTTATCACTTCCACCACTGGGAATTGCTACGATGATTCCCTGCACTTGGGGATTATCAACTCTACCCTCGAAAACTGTTGTGATCCTCTATTACTCGTACAACGAGGTGCTAAACAAACGGTTTTAACCCCTTTCTACGACGACATTTGGAATCGTCGCCAAGTGAGTGTGTGCGATAGGGTGTCCTTCCCGCATGACTCAGAAATCGTCGGGGATAGGCCCTCCTGGGACCCAGGCTGGGGTCGTGTGCGATCGGGCGAGGCATCGAAACCCAATCATTTCCGTAGGTATGTACATCCCACACTATAATCCGAGAAAATCATTTCTGTAGGTATGTACATCCCACACGGTGAATCCCAGAAAAACATTTCCGTAGGTATGTATATCACACACAGTCAATCCAAGGAACTCGTTTATGTTCTTATGTACATCCCACACAGTCAACCCAAGGAAAACATTTCCGTTCGTATGTATATCACACATAGTTCTTTGTGTGGAAACGTTTGTGCAAGGTGGCCTAACGCAAACAGTTCGCTGCAGGAAGCCGTGTGTGATTGTTAGTTGATCGAACATGCCTACTTTCTAGAAACCGTGCGGGTTGTTTGAGTTCATCGCCCACGGTGTTGTCTGAGTAACCGTCTGCAATTGAAAACCCCAATAAGCAGGGTAATTAGCCTATTATTGATAATACACATACTAATCAAACTGATATTTCTTATAAAACACGCCAGATATTTCATATCCGTATAAAAGCAACCAGGATTTCATAATCAAATTACATCAGATAGCTTCGGCACTCAGTTACGCCATTACACAACAGCACCAAGTTTCACATGCAGCATCAAAAACCTTTGGAAAGTAGCATCATACACGGTAAATAGACAGATGAATCTCATCTGGGAAACTACAGAAGTGGAAGGCAAATATTGAGCCTTCAGTGATGTTGAATGTCCTTGCAACTTTAGGCCAGTGGCTATGGATAATTGCCCGCCCAACCTTCGTCCTCTTCAGCAAGACTTCAATTTGTATCGTGGGTGTTGAATGAATACCTTCCTCGCCTCTTGACCATGCAGGTGGTTTGAGAGGTAATCATCGGTGAACTGCTTTGAAAAGTACTGAAAACAAAGCTATGCATAAATCGCTGTTGTAAATTTTGAGATGGTGCAAGGGGTAAAAACAAGGTAAAAGAGTTGGTACCATCCTATAGTTGACTGATGTATTCTTCATTGTGCAAACAAAGATTTGCTGTTATTCATCGCAAGTTTCTTCATCCTAACAATCTTTCCGAGTTTCTTGACTTGACTGATATTCATGGACATCTCATTTCCCCATATGAAAAATGGGTTGAACAGTGGGTCTAAGCCTCTGACAACAGGACCTACATGTGCAAGACCAAATTGTAAAAACCTAAATATTAGAATGATTCCTGCAACTGCACAATAATGTGCTATTAGCCAAAGGACCCTGCTTGAACAAACCTCGATGGTAAACCACAGTGTCTCCCATTGTTTCCCTGCAACACACATAAGGAAGATCTTGATCAGGTTAACTGAGAGTTTCCATACTATCAGTAGAATATGTATTGAGTACAACCAAATTCGATTGGTGTCACATGCATAACAATACAAAATTGTACCCACAACAAATGAAAATCAAATTGCAGAACTGAACCAAACAGTTAAATGGGCAACAAACCAAATGAACCAAAATAGTTAACTGAGCATGATATTGCAGAATAGAAACATGTACTAGAAGATAAGACAGTTAACAAAACAAAGAATGCTTGAGAACAGTACTACGAAATGTAGCAATTGTTGGACCAAAGTGTTAACTGAACATTACATTTCAGAGGACCAAACTGTTAACTGAACATCAGAATGCATATTAACATTACAAAGGACAAATCACTAGAAGGCACTGGCGGTGGCCTCGAGAAAACATCACGAGCTGTATTTTAAAGTAGACAACCGCACGGCGGTGTCGACAGTAGCCTCGAAGACGAGGTGCTCCTCCAAGATCTGGCGGTCGACATGCATGGTAGCCATAGCGACCTCATTCGCGTGTGCAGTCGCATGCTACTCAGCTCCATGTTATACTACGTGTAAAATGGCTGTGGGCGGCGCTTAATTGGAGGAGGGGGGCAGTGATTTCAGTGGAAGGTGTCGCTCCGTCAATCGGGGCATGTGGGACGAGAAAGGAGGAGGATGGTGTGGGTGGGGTGTGGATTACCTGACCATATCAACGAGGCCGCACCGCAAGAAGAAGGGTCAGTGGCCAGGAGGCCGCGCAGCAAGAAGAAGGGTCGATGGCGAGGAGGCCGCGCAGCAAGAAGAAGGGTCGCCGGCGAGGAGACGACACTGCAAGAGAAGGGTCACCGGCGAGGAGGCGGTGCTGCAAGAAGAAGGGTAGCCAGCGAGGAGGCGGCGCTGCAAGAAGAAGGGTCGCCGGTGAGGAGGCTGAGCTGCCAACAAGTAGAAGTGAAGGTTTGAACTTGGAAAGCAAGGAGGAACAGTGGAAATGTGGCTTTTGGTAGGAGGGAGGGGGCGGGGAGATAGATATTTCCGCGGTGGCAAAAATATTTCGCTCGGTGCCGCGAGAAACTGGCGTGCAAGGGTGGTTCAAGAGGGGGCGGTGGAATGTAGGCGATGAAGCTTCCTGCGTAAGCCAGACAAGACAGTGCGCCAAGATATTTTATATCGCATCCTACATGATTCTTTCTAGTAAACTGTTTGTGGTATACCTGATTTTTTCATTATGTTTTGAAACACAAAATGGTGTTACGGAGGGAAAGGATGGTGTTTGAATTGCTAGAACATTTACATACAGTGAACATGCAACTAGTACATGAGTGTCGTGTTTAAATTTGGAATTATTCCGGGTTCGTTTGGCATTTTTATGCATTAATTGAGTTTCTGGGCATTTAATGTGCATAATTCAAATTTGAACTACAAGCACATGCTCCAGTGCACCAAGGTTGTTTGAAAAATCACATGTGTGTCCTTGGGTGAATTTCTAGGTCCCATGCAAGAGATGGAAGTGAAATTCAAACATCTGGGCGTCGTGGCTCGGCCGGAAAGATTGAGAAACTTGGTTTTTTAATTCATGTAAATCCAAAACATGTCTGAAAATCATGAAACTTGGCATGGTGTCATGACATGGCACCAACATGCTAAAGTAATTTCTTTGGCCGAATTGGGACAAGCTTTGGTGTAGGCTTATTGCAAACCGGAGCTTCCCTCAAGAAGGCTCCTGTTTCCGAGAGGGAACGTGTCACCTCCGTGTGCGAAACGACATACATACACTGCCTTCTCCCGCCTTAATTTTTTTACACAGGCAGATTAGACTAAGTAGAAGTATCGTGCTAAATTTTGGAATTATTCCATGTTCGTTTGGCCTTTTTTATATATTAATTGAGTTTCTGCGCATTTAATGTGTATAATTCAAATTTGAACTACAAGCACGTGCTCCAGTGCACCAAAGTTGTTTGTAAAATCACATGTGTGTCCTTGGGTGAATTTCTAGGTCCATGCAAGAGACGGGAGTGAAATTCAAACATCTGGGCGTCGTGGCTCGGACAGAAAGATTGAGAAACTTGGTTTTTTAATTCCTGTAATTCCAAAACACGCCTGAAAATCATGAAACTTGGCATGGTCTCATGGCATGGCACCAACATGCTGCGGTAAATTTTTTTGGCCGAATTGGGACAAGTTTTGTCTAAGCTTCCTGCAAACCGGAGCTTCCCTCAAGAAGGCTCGTGGTTCCAAGAGGGAACGTGTCACCTCCGTGTGCGAAATGACATACGTACACTGCCTTCTCCCGCCTTAATTTTTTACACATCCATATTAGACCAAATAAAAGTATCGTGCTAATTTTTGGAATTATTCCGGGTTCGTTTGGCCTTTTTTATACATTAATTAAGTTTCTGGGCATGTAATATGCATAATTCAAATTTGAACTACAAGCACATGCTCCAGTGCACCAAAGTTGTTTGAAAAATCACATGTGTGTCCTTGGGTGAATTTCTAGGTCCCATGCAAGAGATGGGAGTGAAATTCAAACATCTGGGCGTCGTGGCTCGGGCGGGAAGATTGAGAAACTTGGTTTTTTAATTGCTGTAATTCCAAAACATGCCTGAAAATCATGAAACTTGGCATGGTCTCATGACATGGCACCAACATGTTACGGTAATTTTTTTGACTGAATTGGGACAAGCTTTGGTCTAAGCCTCTTCCAAACCGGAGCTTCCCTCAAGAAGGCTCGTGGTTCCGAGAGGGAACGTGTCACCTCCAAGTGCGAAACGACATACATACACTGCCTTCTCCCGCCTTATTTTTTTTACATAGCCAGATTAGACCAAATAGAAGTATCGTGCTAAATTTTGGAATTATTCCGGGTTCGTTTCACCTTTTCTATACATTAATTGAGTTTCTGGGCATTTAATGTGCATAATTCAAATCTGAACTACAATAACATGCTCCAGTGCATCAAAGTTGTTTGAAAAATCACATGTGTGTCCTTGGGTGAATTTCTAGGTCCCATGCAAGAGATGAGAGTGAAATTCAAACATCTAGGAGTCGTGGCTTGGCTGGAAAGATTGAGAAACTTGGGTTTTTAATTCCTGTAATTCCAAAACACGCCTGAAAATCTTGAAACTTGGCATGGTCTCATGACATGGCACCAACATGCTGTGGTAATTTTTATGTCTGATTTGCGAAGGCGCACACATTAACAATCAACAAAGTCATTTTGGAACAAATGTTGTCACGTTACAAATCAGAAACACAAGTATTATTGAAACCGTGGGTGTTCGACTTACCAATTACGTGCGGCCACGCGTCCCCTTTTTTATTGGCTAGGAGGTGCCGTGCGGGGTAGCTATTTGAGTACGGGAGGTGTGCGATCAGACCCCTGTGCATGCTCATCGGGAGGAGAGCCCTTTGACCGCTACCCACCGCGCACCTCCCTCCCAACGTCTCCATTAATGGCGCCCGAGCACCTGTTCTACAGCGTGGCTGTATGTCTCACTGGACTGAGATTTCAGAGAGAAAAATGAAAATCTGAAAACAAAGTTTTGCACGGATCTTCATGTAAGATCCGACGGACCTATGTAGCATCGACTACGACTTATAGCAAGCATGATGAATATAAGGACGATGACCATGGATAATAATTGTCTTACATATTTAGAAACATAATTAAAAAAGCCACATGCGACAACGCCCGAAATACACAAGGGCAAAAGAAGAAGGAAGAAAATGATCTGGCTCGCTGATCTCTACTTTCTCGATGCATTGCTGCAGGCCGTGGGAACTAGTCTCTGAGGCGAGTGACGATGAGCTCTTTCTTGTCCTCAAGATGCTGGTTGAGAGCATCCACAGATTCCTCCACCAACCTTCTGTGCTTGATGTGCAGCATGGCATTCTCGTCCATAAGTTTCTCGACGATGACGCTGGCCCTCTTTAACAAGGCAGTGGTCTGCTCCTGCTGCTCTGCACTTCCGACGATCTTCACCCTCAGCAGGTCACGCTCCGCCCGGAGCTTCGCATTGCTCTCATTTAGTTGCCGGATGACATTGGTAGACTGTTCAAACGAGGCTTTCAGGTTGATACGCCTCCATCGTATCTACTTTTCCAAAGACTTTTGCCCTTGTTTTGGACTCTAACTTGCATGATTTGAATGGAACTAACCCGGACTGACACTGTTTTCAGCAGAATTGCCATGGTGTTATTTTTGTGCAGAAATAAAAGTTCTCAGAATGACCTGAAACTTCACGGAGATTATTTTTGGAATATATTAAAAATGCTGGTGAAAGAATCAAGTCCAGGGGGGCCACACCCTGTCCACGAGGGTGGGGGGCGCACCTACCCCCTGGGTGTGCCCCCTGCCTCATGGCCCCCCTGGTGTTCCACTGACCTCAACTCCAACTCCATATATTCACGTTCGGGGAGAAAAAAATCAGAGAGAAGGATTCATCACGTTTTACGATTCGGAGCCGCCGCCAAGCCCTAAACTCTCTCGGGAGGGCTGATCTGGAGTCCGTTCGGGGCTCTGGAGAGGGGAATCCGTCGCCATCGTCATCATCAACCTTCCTCCATCACCAATTTCATGATGCTCACCGCCGTGCGTGAGTAATTCCATCGTAGGCTTGCTGGACAGTGATGGGTTGGATGAGATTTACCATGTGATCGAGTTAGTTTTGTTAGGGTTTGATCCCTAGTATCCACTATGTTCTGAGATTGATGTTGCTATGACTTTGCTATGCTTAATGCTTGTCACTAGGGCCCGAGTGCCATGATTTTAGATCTGAACCTATTATGTTTTCATGAATATATGTGAGTTCTTGATCCTATCTTGCAAGTCTATAGTCACCTACTATGTGTTACGATCCGGCAACCCCGAAGTGAAAATAATCGGGACCACTCCCGGTGATGACCGTAGTTTGAGGAGTTCATGTATTCACTAAGTGTTAATGCTTTGGTTTGGTACTCTGTTAGAAGGAGGCCTTAATATCCCTTAGTTTCCGATAGGACCCCGCTGCCACGGGAGGGTAGGACAAAAGATGGCATGCAAGTTCTTTTCCATAAGCACGTATGACTATATTCGGAATACATGCCTACATTACATTGATGAATTGGAGCTAGTTCTGTGTCACCCTATGTTATAATTGTTGCATGAGGAATCACATCCGGCATAATTCTCCATCACCGACCAATTCCTACGAGCTTTTCACATATTGTTCTTCGCTTATTTACTTTTCCGTTGCTACTGTTACAATCACTACAAAACTAAAACTGCTACCGTTACTTTTGCCACTGTTACCGCTACTATCATATTACCTTGCTACTAAATACTTTGCTGCAGATACTAAGTTGTCCAGCTGTGGTTGAATTGACAACTCAACTGCTAATACTTGAGAATATTCTTTGGCTCCCCTTGTGTCGAATCAATAAATTTGGGTTGAATACTCTACCCTCAAAAACTGTTGCGATCCCCTATACTTGTGGGTTATCAAGACTATTTTCTGCCATCGTTGCCGGGGAGCATAGCTCTATTCTTTTAGTCACTTGGGATTTATATCTGTTGGTCACTATGAGGAACTTTAAAGACGAGAAAACTAAGATTTTCCCCTCAACTACGAGGGGAGGTAAGGAACTGCCATCTAGCTCTGCACTTGATTCTCCTTCTGTTTTGAGTAAGCTTGCGACACCTAAACCTACTTCTGCTATTAATTCTGATATGTCGCATGTTATTGATGATGCCACTTCTGCTATGCATGATACTTATGATGAAACTACTTCTATGCTTGATACTACTGTGCCACTAGGTGAATTTCTAGATGAACAACTTGCTAGGGCTAGAGAGAATGAAATTATTGAAACTGATAATATTGATGAAAGTGATGATGAAGATTCTCCCCCTAGATATGAATTGCATGTTGTTCCCGAGGGTTATGTTATGGATGAAGAAACCGCTAGAGACTTATTAGCTTACAATGATAGATCTGATCTTAAGAAATTATTAGCTAAGATGAAAGAAAAATCTTTGAATGCTAGAATGAAATATGACCCTGCTTTTGCTACTTCACCTATCTGTGTTACTGATAAGGATTATGATTTCTCTATTGATCCTGAGATAATTACTTTGGTTGAATCTGATCCTTTTTATGGCTATGAATCTGAAACTGTTGTGGCACATCTTACTAAATTAAATGATATAGCCACCCTATTCACTAATGATGAGAAAATTCGTTACTACTATATCCTTAAGCTATTTCTGTTCTCATTAAAGGGTGACACTAAAACATGGTTTAATTCTCTTGATCCTGGTTGTGTGCGTAGTCCCCAGGATATGATTTATTACTTCTCTGCTAAGTATTTCCCCGCTCATAAGAAACAAGCTACCTTAAGGGAAATATATAATTTTGTGCAAATTGAAGAAGAGAGTCTCCCACAAGATTGGGGAGGCTTCTCCAATTGCTTAATGCTTTGCCTGATCATCCTCTCAAGAAAAATGATATACTTGATATCTTTTATAATGGACTAACCGATGCTTCCAGAGACCACCCGGATAGTTGTGCTGGTTGTGTTTTTAGGGAAAGAATAGTTGATCAAGCTGAATTCCTATTGAATAATATGTTGACTAATGAAAATAATTGGACACTTCCTGAACCAACTCCTAAGCCAACTCCGAAGAAAAGGGGTATTCTATTTCTCAGTCCTGAAGATATGCAAGAGGCAAAGAAATCTATGAAAGAAAAGGGTATTAAAGCTGATGATGTTAAGAATTTACCTCCTATTGAAGAAATACATGGTCTTAATTTGCCGCCTGTTGAGGAAATACATGGTCTTGATAACCCGACATAGGTAGTAAAGGTAAATTCTCTCTATAGATTTGATAAAGGTGATATTCCTCGTTATAAGTCTGCTAGCCAATGCTTAGATGAGTTTGATAATTTTATTGTTAAACAAGAAAACTTCAATGCTTATGTTGGTAGACAATTGAAACGAAATGCTTATATGATTGAAAACTTGAGTGATTATATGTCTAGAGTTAAAGGTGAACTTAAAATTATTAGTAAACATGCTTCTATGGTTACCACTCAAGTAGCTTAAAACTCAAAATGATTTGCTCAATGAATTAAATAATAAGATGTGACGCCCGGATAATTAGGCTACAGTAATCCCACGTTAACGATGCCTCGTCACTCCGATTACTGTTGATAATCTCGCGTTAGTTCAAAATCATTTCAAATTCAAATTAAAAATCAGGCAAACAACATCGGTTTTCAAAAATTAAAACTATAATGTTCTGAGTGAGCCAAATAATACATAAGTAATTATGGCATTGGAACTACACTTTTATAAAATGTTCAAATACTCTAAAAACGATTTAAACAGTAGCAAAAACAATTATTTAAATGCTTTTAAAATGATAAACTATTACAAACTAAAATATTTAGTTGCCAAGTTAATTGTGGCAGTGGTATAATTCCTATTACCAAATTAGGGATCATTTTTGTACTTTACAAAACTAAAATACAATGATGAACGAATTAAAACAGAAAAGGATAATAAATAACAAAAAAGAAAATACAAAACAGAAAAAAAAACTAACAAAAAAAAGAGAAGCAGACCCCCCCCACTGGGCCAGCCGGCCCAGCTATTAGCCAGGCCAGGCCCAACCGGCCGCCCCCTCACCCCCCTGGCCTATAGGCCACAGCCCCACACCCCAGAAACCCTAACCCCCCACTCCTCTCCCCCCCTCCCCACGACCCCACGTCCCTCTTCCCTTCCCCGATCCAGATCGGGATCGGGGGAACGAACCCCCCCGCCCGACGCCGCCACCCGTCGCCTCCACCTCGCCCTCGTCCGCCGCCACGCTGCCTGGATTGCCCCCGCCGCTCGACGACGACGCCAGAGCCGTCCCTTGCCGCAGCCGCTCGTCTCCCCGTCGCGCGGCCGTCCTCGTCCTCCTCCCCGAATGGCCTCCACGAGCCCGCGTCGCCGACTCGCCGGAACGCCACCTCCACATCACCGTCGTCCCCATCTTCCCCCACGAGCCCCGCTGCCCCGTGCCCTACTCCCCGCCGTGAGCAAGCCCCTCCCTCTCCTCTCTCCCTCCCGCGTCGACCGCGCCACCACGCCCCGCGTGCCCCGCTCCGCTGCACTCCGGCGGCCCGTGCTCACCGTGGCCTCGCGCGCGCCCCGGCCCCTGCTGCTGCACTGCTGCTGCTCCGCGCGGCACCCGTCCGTGCAGCGCCCAGCCGTCGCCCTTGCTCCCCGTGGCAAACCCCGTCGCCGCACGGCCCCCTCCGTCTCCGCGCCGTTCCGGCCGCCTGCCGGTGCCGTGGCCGCCGGCGCCCCGTGGCGCTGGGCTGCACCCGTTACGGCTGCGTCCAGGTGACCCGACGCCCACACGCCCGCTAAGGCCCCTTCGGGCCACTAACCAGAGGGGCCCAGCCCACAAAACGTTTTAAAAGAAAATGAAAATAAAATAAATGAATTAATTAAATTAATTAATTAGTGAATTAATTAAAGTTAATTAATTCTATTTTATTAACCTAATTAATTAGTTAGTTTAATTAAACAGTAACTGGATTAGCTAAACCCTAACTAACCTAAACAGAGGATGACAGTGGGCCCCGCTGGACCCACGGGCCAGGTTTGACCTTGGTCAGCTGGGTTTGACCTGCTGACGTCATGGTGATGTCATGCTGACATCACCTTTCACTGTTCTGGATAATGTTCAATTTAAATAATTAAATAAATTTCGAAAATGCCTAAAACTTTGATAAATCATAGAAAATAAACCGTAACTCGGATGAAAAGGTTTTATACATGAAAGTTGCTCAGAACGACGAGACGAATTCGGATACGCAGCCCGTTCGTCCGCCACGTGTCCCTAGCATAGTGAACCTGCAACATTTCACCTCCGGTTCATCTGTCCGAAAACGCGAAACACCGGGGATACTTTCCCGGATGTTATCCCCCTTCACCGGTATCACCTAATACCGCGTTAGGGCACCCCTAGCACCGTTACTTGCCTTGTCATGCATCGTTTTGCATCTGTTTGCATTATACTTATTGTTTCTTCCCCCCTCTTCTTCCGCTAGACAAAGAGACCGACGCCGCTGCTACCCAATACGACTATGGAGTTGACGACCCCTCTCTCTTGCCAGAGCAACCAGGCAAGCCCCCCCTTTGATCACTAGATATCGCCTACCCTTCTCTATACTGCTTGCATTAGAGTAGTGTAGCATGTTACTGCTTCCCGTTAATCCTATACTGATGCATAGCCTGTCCTTGCTACTATTGTTGTTACCTTTACCTGCAATCCTAATGCTTAGTATAGGATGCTAGTATTTCCATCTGTGGCCCTACATTCTTGTCCGTCTGCCTTGCTATACTATCGGGCCGTGATCACTCGGGAGTTGATCACGGGTATATATTATATACTTTATACATGATACATGTGGTGACTAAAGACGGGTCGGCTTGAGGAGCACCCGCGAGTGGAGTTTTGAGGCGGAGCGGCAGGGCAGGTTCCGACCACCTAGGAGAGAGGTGGGCCTGGCCCTGGTCGGCGTTCGCGGATACTTAACATGCTTAACGAGATCTGGGTATTTGATCTGAGTCTGGCCATTTGGTCTATACGCACTAACCACCTACGCGGGAGTAGTTATGGGTATCCCGGCGTCGTGGTATCAGCCGAAGCCTTCGTGACGTCAGCGACTGAGTGGCGCGCGCCGGATTGGACTGGAAGGCCACTAGGCTAGGTCTGCTTTCGGTCGCGTTCGCAACGTGCTGGTGTGCTAAGGGCGATGGGCCCAGACCCCTGGGCGCTTAGGTTTAGACCGGCGTGCTGACCTCTCTGTTGGTCTAGGTGGGGCTGCGACGTGTTGATCTTCCGAGGCCGGGCATGACCCAGGAAAGTGTGTCCGGCCAAATGGGATCGAGCGTGTTGGGGAATGTGGTGCACCCCTGCAGGGAAGTTAATCTATTCGAATAGCCGTGATCTTCGGTAACAGGACGATTTGGAGTTGTACCTTGACCTTATGACAACTAGAACCGGATACTTAATAAAACACACCCTTCCAAGTGCCAGATACAACCGGTGGTCGCTCTCTCACAGGGCGACGAGGGGAGGATCATCGGTTAGGATTATGCTATACGATGCTACTTGGAGGTCTTCAGTCTACTCTCTTCTACATGCTGCAAGACGGAGGCTGCCAGAAGCGTAGTCTTCGAAAGGACTAGCTATCCCCCTCTTATTCCGGCTTTCTGCAGTCCAGTCCACATATAATAGCCTTATTCCAGTTGATACCAATGCATACGCATGTAGTGTAGCTCCTTGCTTGCGAGTACTTTGGATGAGTACTCACGGTTGCTTTCTCCTTCTTTTCCCTCTATCCCTTCTACCTGGTTGTCGCAACCAGATGTTGGAGCCCAGGAGCCAGACGCCACCGTCGACGACGACTCCTACTACACCGGAGGTGCCTACTACTACGTGATGCCCGCTGACGACGACCAGGAGTAGTTAGGAGGATCCCAGGCAGGAGGCCTGCGCCTCTTTCGATCTGTATCCCAGTTTGTGCTAGCCTTCTTAAGGCAAACTTGTTTAACTTATGTCTGTACTCAGATATTGTTGCTTCCGCTGACTCGTCTATGATCGAGCTCTTGTATTCGAGCCCTCGAGGCCCCTGGCTTGTAATATGATGCTTGTATGACTTATTTTATTAGTAGAGTTGTGTTGTGATATCTTCCCGTGAGTCCCTGGTCTTAATCGTACACGTTTGCGTGTATGATTAGTGTATGATTAAATCAGGGGCGTCACATAAGAAGAATGATAATGCTGTTAGAGTTATGACTAGAGGGGGTAAAATGACTCAGGAACCTTTGTATCCTGAGGGCCACCCTGAGAGAATTGAGCAGGATTCTCAGAGAACTAATGTTGATGCACCTAGTCCTTCTAAAAAGAAGAAAAAGAAAAATGATAGGACTTTGCATGCTTCTAGTGAACCTGTTGTAGACACACCTAAGAATCCCAATGATATTTCTATTTCTGATGCTGAAACACAATCTGGTGATGAACATGAACCTAGTGATAATGTTAATGATGATCTTCATGTTGTTGCTCAACCTAGTAATGACAATGATGTAGAGATTGAACCTGCTGTTGATCTTGATAACCCACAACCAAAGAATCAACATTATGATAAGAGAGACTTTGTTGCTAGGAAACACGGTAAAGAAAGGGAACCATGGGTTCAGAAACCCATGCCTTTTTCTCCCAAAACATCCAAGAAAAAGGATGATGAGGATTTTGAGCGCTTTGCTGAAATGATTAGACCTATCTTTTTGTGTATGCGTTTGACTGCCATGCTTAAAATGAATCCTTATGCTAAGTACATGAAAGATATTGTCACCAATAAGAGAAAGATACCGGAAGCTGAGATTTCCACCATGCTTGCTAATTATACTTTTAAAGGTGGAATACCTAAGAAACTTGGAGATCCAGGAGTACCAACCATACCATGCTCCATTAAAAGGAACTATGTTAAAACTGCTTTATGTTATCTTGGAGCCGGTTAGGGACTTTGTTATTCTTGATATTCCCAAGGACGATATTATGTCGATTATCCTTGGTAGACCCTTTCTGAATACTGCAAGGGCTGTTATTGATTGTAACAAAGGCAATGTCACTTTTCATGTTAATGGTAATGAGCATACAGTACACTTCCTGAGGAAACAACCTCAATTCCACAATATCAATTCTATTGGAAAAATTCCATCAATTTCTATTGGAGGTTTTGAATTTCCTCTTCCTAGTGCCAAGAAGAAATATGATATTCTTATTATTGGGGATGTGCATATCCCCGTTGAGGTAACCTAGTGCTATTCGAAAATTCTTCGGTTCCATGCGATTCGGAATGAGTTTGTTAACAAGACTTGATCAACCTTGTCAGTGGATTCCTTTTGATGAGCATGAGATGGATGAAGTTAGAAAGCACAACCTTCTGTACCCTCCTTTTAATTTCTGTTATTTAGAATAAATAAAGCAAAAATAGTATTTTCTGTCTGTTTTTTGCATTATCCATGCAATAAAAAAAATACCCCGAAAATAAAAGTTCTCCAAATGTCCTGAAATTGAAATATGATTTTTTCTAGAATATTTGAGAATATTTGGCACTGAGAACACATCAAGGGGAGCAAGCACCTGGCCACGAGGGTCCAGGGAGCGCCCACCCCACCTGGGCGCGCCCCCTGCCTCGTGGGCCCCTGGTGGCCCCCTCCACTTATTCCTGCACCCACACACTCCATCTTCCTCCAGAAAAAAATCACCCACCGGCTCAAACACGAGTTCTAGCTCATCTTGTTGCGATTTTCGTTCTCCTTGCTCAAAGCTCCATTCACAAAACTGCCTTGGGGATTGTTCTTCGGTATGTGACTCCTCCAATGGTCCAATTAGTTTTTGTTCTAGTGATTTATTTATTGCAAATTTTTGCTTCTTAGGTGACCCTGTTCTTGAGCTTGCATGTCAAATTTATATGGTCCCAAGTAGTTTTAATGCATGATATAGTCTCTAGGCACTTGTGGGAGTAGTTGTTATCAATCTTGTTGAGTTTGGTTCACTTTTATTTTGAATTACTAAAAATTTCAAAAAAATTCAGAAAATGACGAAGATATTATTGAGGTGCTCTTCGAGCCGAAGCTCGAAGGATAAGCAAAGTGAAGAGGATAAGAAGCCTAAATATAATCTTCCTCGTACTGCGGAGGTTCGCCGTGTGAATGGCCTTGTGATGAGTTCTTGAAGGCATCTGGGATTCATGATGATTTTTATTATTTGGCTGAGAATGCAGGCCTCACCGACTTCCTCCACGACCAGCTCGATCAGTATCTCCTACTCACTAATATTTTTGTGCAAAATTTTCATTTCCATGCTAGGAGATCACCACCTTTGGTGGATTTTTATTTATAAGATGAGTATATAAGGAGATGTCACTTTACGACTTTGGGGGGTTTGCAAGTTGCCCTTTGAGGGCAGTGTCGAGGAACCACATCCTAGGGATGTGGCAAGATTTATTGATATGATTGTTGTAGGGGAAACGAGAAAAGTGTCAGAAGCAAGAACTGCTAGCATACAGTTCCCTATTCTATGTTACTATGCAATATTTTCTAGTAGATGTTTAATTGGCCGCGGGAACAGTGGGGGCCTCAGTGCTCCTGACCTCGCCATTTTGTGCCATGCTTTATTCCGTGATAGAACTTTCAGTTTAGGTGCTATGGTTGCTAAACGGTTGAGTCTAAACCGTACAAAGGGCCCCATTCTTGGAGGTATCTTTGCTTCGCGTCTTGCTAAATGTTTTGAGATACCTATTATACACTATGAGAAAGAAGAAAAGTTGCTGCCCCCTATTTACTTAGATTATAAAAGTATGATAGCACATGATTTTATTTGCGATGATAAGGAGAAGAGACTCATTTTTAACCTGGTATTCAGTGAAAAGACTTGTTAGATTATTACCCTGCCTGCACCTTCTTTCTTTAACATTTATTCAGGCACATACATTGTCCTGCCCGATGACATATATGCATTTTGGGAGCGAACACGATCCCCAGAGCCATCTCCTGACCCATATCAGGAGTCTATTTATCAATGGGATCCGCAAGAGCTCGCTAACCAGTGGCACCCCGAGGATCCTCCTCAGTACACCGGAGAGGGTCACTTTGATCCATGGGCATAGACCAACTTAGGCCAAAAGCCTAAGCTTGGGGGAGTACGTATTTATCACCGACATTACATTCATGTTCACACACTCATTCCAGTAGTCGATGCTCATACTTTTTCATTGTACCATCCATGCTAGTTTATTTTCCTTTTTATGCGTTCTTGTGTGTTTGAATAACCTTAAGAAAAACCAAAAAAATTAGTTGTAGCTTTTAGCTAGTTTACTTTCCATGCCTGTAGTAGTAATAATTAAAAAAACCAAAAAGAATTCTCGTTCTTCTTTTGTTTGTTGGGAGCTTTCCCGTGTAAATAGTTTTATGTTATTTCTTTTCTTTGGGGGTCGAGAGGGGAAGACCATGATGAAAATGTTGAAGTGGCTCTTATATGCATTGTTGTTGACTAAACCAAGAGCCCATATTGCCTTGTCTTCTCCTTTGTATCAGATGCTTGCAGATTCCAGCTTAGTCCAATGCATGTGCACTATTATTATTATCCACACCTTTCGGTCATGCGAGTGAAAGGCAATAATGACGATATATGATGGACTGACTGAGATGAGAGAAGCTGGTATGAACTCGATCTCTCTTGTTTTTGTAAATATGATTAGTTCATCGTTCCTGATTCAGCTTATTATGAATGAAACATGTTTACAATGACAATTAGAGATTATAGTTGCTTATGCCATGCTTAATTAGCTAGGAGTTTATAATGGTTTACCTTGCGTGCCAACATGCTATTGAAATGATTTTGATGTGGTATGATAGGGTGGTATCCTCCTTTGAATGATTCAAGTGGCTTGACTTGGCACATGCTCACGCATGTAGTTGAAACAAAATCAACATAGCCTCCACGATATTTATGTTCATGGTGGATTATATCCTACTCATGCTTGCACTCAATGTATATTAATTTTAATGCATGTTCATGACTGTTGTCGCTCTCTAGTTGGTCGCTTCCCAATCTTTTTCTAGACTTCACTTGTACTAAGCGGGAATATGATACGTCTCCATCGTATCTATAATTTTTGATTGTTCCATGCCAATATTATACAACTTTTGGCAACTTTTTATACTATTTTTGTGACTAACATATTGATCCAGTGCCCAGTGCCAGTTCCGGTCTGTTGCATGTATTTTGTTTCGCGGAGAACCATATCAAACGGAGTCCAAACGGGATAAAAACTGACGAGATTTTTTTGGAATATTTATGATTTTTGGGAAGAAGAATCAACGCGGGACGATGCCCGAGGGGGACACGAGGCAGGGGGGCGCGCCCTGGACCCTCGTGGCCACCCCGTAAGGCGGTTGGAGCGCTTCTTTCGCCGCAAGAAAGCTAATTTACGGATAGAGATCGTGTCCAAAATTCAGCCCAATCAGAGTTAGTGTAACACCCCAATTTTTATTAAATTTGGATGTTAATAGAATCATTCAATGCATATCATATTTCTTTGCATTTTGGAGTTTTTTTAGATATTCAAATAATATTTTTCCACTCGAGAAAAACAAATGAGAGGGGATAAGATGACTTCCTCAAATTTATAAAAGAGTGGGAAATTTTATGTTGAATATTATTTGAAGTTTTGGAGTTCATTGGTATTTATTTTATTTGCAAAAGGTGCATTAATTGCATTAGGAAAATATATTTTTCAAAATGTTCTGTGCTAAAGTTAATGTTCATTAGGCTCTAAATACTGTATAGTTATTATAGAAATTATTGTGGTGTTTTTATTAATTCATTTGAATTATTTAGGGCCGCTTTAGAGTTCAGTTTTTTTTTAAAAAAACACACGCACGCACGCACGCGCTCACCACAGCCTGGACCAAAACTGGGTTCGGCCCAGGAGCGCCCCAACCGGCCCAGCTAGCCATTTGGCCCAAGGCCAGCGCCCCAGCACCCCAGCGCCCGACGCCTTCCGCACGGTCGACCACCCGCGCCCGCCCTCGCTCGCCTCCTCTCGCTGCCGCTGCCAGGAAGGCCCCGCACGTCAGCCCGTCCCCAACCCCCTGCATCGCGCGGGATAAACATCCGTGCCTCGCCGCCCGCAATCGTCGGCCGCCTCACACTTGGATAGAGCTTATCCGCAGCTCCCGTGCCCTCTGACCTCGCCTATATAAAGGCCAGGACCCCCTCTTCCTCGCCGTCCCGCTTCTTCCCACGCCGCTCACAGCAGCCGCGCTGCCCGTTCGCATCTCGCCGGAGCCACGCAACTCGCCGGAGCATTTCGTCGCCCGTAGACCACTCCGACCCTTCCTTTTCTGTAAATTTTCTTAGCCCGCCGAGGCCCATCCATTTGACACGATTTTTGCCCCTATGTCCCGTCGAAGTCGCCGCATCATCGATGCCGGAGCCGCTAGAGCACCGAAGGCCGTCGTCTTCGCCCCGCCCCGTCCGGACGCCGCCGACGCACGCCGCCACTACCTTCGCGATGCCCTCGACGCGCCGCACCTCCCCGTCTTCTTCCTCGTCGACGAGGACCACCGCAGCCGTCGCCCCCCTCCGTCACCGACGCCGCGCTGCCATCTTCATCGTTGCCGGCCACCACCACCACCCGCTGTTAGCCGCCGCCCCACTCCCGCCCGTTAGATCGATCCCCGACGGCCCAGATTAGATTAGGTTCGTTTTTTTATTTTGCGAAGAGGTACGTGGTTAACCGCGGTTCCCTTAGACCATGCGGTTTTATTTAAACCGAGCGTCGGTTTTTCTTTAGTTAGCCGCCGCCGTTGTTTTTTCCTTATTTAGCGGCCATTCGCCGTATAGGCTCTGCAGCGGATGCTGCTCGGCCAGCCACGAGCCGCCACATGGCCAGGGACTTGTTTGCGGTAGTTCTTTTTCTGTTTTGTCCCCGTAATTAGCAGATTAGTCCCTGAACTTCGAGTAGCCACAAGTTTTTAACCGTAGATCCAAACTCGATGAAACTAGTGGCAAATTCTTCGAATTGTTTAGATCTATCCAGTGGTATCCTTTTTGCAAAGTTTTATTCGGATTCAAATTTGAATTTATTCAGATTCAAATTCGAACTTCAAATGGCCATATCTCCCAAACCGAAGCTTCGATTAAGTTGTTTCTTTTTGCACTTTGTCACCGTAGCCAAACCCTATCACGTGGACCATTGTCACAATAATTTTCACACACTAGAATCTGCCTAATAATATTTTACTAGTATGCATAGTATGCACTGTAGTTCACATCACTTTTTGAACCATAGGCCTATGTTGTTTTGCACATAGAATATTTTCATGCTAGTTAAGTGTGTTGCTTGTTCATTTGGTTGTTTCTGAGACTTTTTGCTTTGCATGTTCTTCTTGGTTCTTTGGAATGTTTGCTTATGTTTGTTTATCCTCTTTGCGATAGATTTCCCGGAGTGCGAAGCAGAATATTATCAGTCTTTAGAATTCAACCAGCAGTACCAAGGCAAGTTGCATCTTGATCATGTTTCATTACCTATGTTTTTATCATGCACTTAGTTCTTTGCGGTAGGACTGCATGGTAGGAGTTGATGTCGTATGACTATGCCTTTCACCCAGTAGTTCATTGAGGTAGGTCTGAACCTTATAACATTGTCTCCATCGTTTTACATTATGTTGCTTCGCTAAGTAGACGTGGATTGGGGAGGAATCATTGTAAAGAATGAGTGGCAATGTAATAAATTGGACCTAAGATAATTAATGAACTACCTGGGTGGAAACTTGTTGGAATGGTGGCGAAGTACAGTGGGCACGCATGGGAAATCCATGGTGGTGCACCACTAGTGGACCGTCCGCTCAGGCTCAAAGAGATCAATCGTATTCTCATGTCTAGAAGCTTACGTGTGCAGCCACAAGCCAATATGGGCTCTGGCTTAGTTAGTGTGACCCCTTCCGGGATGGGCTAGCAGATGTAGAATGATGTAGGTGTACCGGCCTATCCGTGGGTTAAGGGGGAATATTTTTCGAAAGACTATGTCTCGATCTTCCGATCATGGAGGTGGTCGAGTCTTGTGGGGAAAAGTGCGCAACCTCTGTAGAGTGCCAACCTAATCGATTAGCCGTGTCCCCAGTTACGGACAAGTTGAGCATCTAGTGGTGGAAATGCCGGGAGATCTCCTCACCTTTAATTAAACAGTTGGGTTTTAAATGAAACTTGGGAACGGATGAAGTTGGATTTGCCAACTCATCCTATGCAAATGTGTAGTAGTAGAATAACATCTTTTCTAATAGGGAAAAACTAGCTTTATGCAAAAACTAAACTTAGAGCTTTCCACCAATCCAAATTGCATGTACAAGTAGGTTCATTACACTTATGATGTGACTTGCAAGTACATTCAATGTACTGATGTATATGGCTGCAACTTATCACGTTGCAGATATATCCGACGAGGATTAAGGTGCGATAGGTCGATGTTCTACACTCAACCTTGCTCGTGGAGTTGGACTCATTTACTACTTTGCTTCCATAGTAATTGTTTATTGGCTCTATGCCCTATTTTGTAATAAATATATTGCTCCTGGACTATCGATGTAATAAAGAGATGTGTGTTATTTCTGTTATTTCATCGAGTACTGTGTGTGCTAGCAAGTCGATCCAGGGACTAGCACGGTAAGCACAGAGACTTTGATTCTTACCGGGTCAGGTCGCTACAAGATGGTATCAGAGCACACGTTGACTGTTGGACGCGACCCCTAGAAAATGGAAAAGCCATATGATAAAAAGCTATATTTTTTCACTTTCCATATATATCCTTTGGTCTCGTACCTTCTCTACTTCATTACTAATTTCTTCCCTCTTTCAAAATGTAGATGTCGCCTACCATTGTCGAGTTCGAGCAGCCCGATGAGACCATGCCTTTTGGACGGCAGCTGGTGAAAATCGTGAAGCACCTGAAGATTGGGCTTCCCACATTCACTGGAACCTTCACAGCCACCCTGCCCGAGGAGACACGTTGGAGGATCGATGCCCATATCCCCGGAAGCATCCTCGGAAACCGCACCAAGCCCATTGATTTCCATGTGGATACTTCAACATGGGGCATGGGCAGGGGCATCGCTGCTCACATTGCTCTCGGACGCATTCGGGAGGAGTATGACGAGGACCTCAAGAAGACCTCC
Source organism: Triticum urartu (assembly GCF_003073215.2). Classification (NCBI taxonomy): domain Eukaryota; kingdom Viridiplantae; phylum Streptophyta; class Magnoliopsida; order Poales; family Poaceae; genus Triticum; species Triticum urartu. Next base: position 386,674,822 of record NC_053026.1, on the reverse strand, counting down.
TTCGTGATGTACGGATGATGCGATGCAAATGGAGATGTGGTGCGTACCCTGGAGGACGAGACGATAGCATCCCATATCCAGGACATGGAGGATCACATTCGTATGATGGAGCTAGAGCTGTCTGATGATACGTCTCCAACGTATCTATAATTTTTGATTGCTCCATGCTATATTATCTACTGTTTTGGGCAATATTGGGCTTTATTTTCCACTTTTATATTACTTTTGGGACTAACCTACTAACCGGAGGCCCAGCCCAGATTTGCTGTTTTATGCCTATTTCAGTGTTTCAAAGAAAAGGAATATCACACGGAGTCGAAACAGAACGAAATCAACTGGAGAAGTTATTTTTGGAAGGAAACACACCTGATGGACTTGGACCCTACGTCAGGGGAGACACGAGCTGCTCACGAGGGTGGGGGCGCCCCCCTAGGGCGGGCCCCCTGTCTCGTGGGGCCCCCGTGGCTCCTCCGACATCCTCCCTGCACCCATATATACCCACGTGACCTAAAACTTCCAGAACGCAACATAGATCAGTAGTTCCGCCGCCAGAAGCCTCCGTAGCCACCAAAAGTCAATCGGGACCCTGTTCCGGCACCCTGCCAGAGGGGGGAACCCTCACCGGTGGCCATCTTCATTATCCCGGCGCTCTCCATGACGAGGAGGGAGTAGTTCTCCCTCGGGGCTGAGGGTATGTACCAGTAGCTATGTGTTTGATCTCTCTCTCTCTCGTGTTCTTGAGATGATACGATCTTGATGTATCGCGAGCTTTGCTATTATATTTGGATCCTATGATGTTTCTTCCCCCCTCTACTCTCTTGTAATGAATTGAGTTTCCCCTTTGAAGTAATCTTATCGGATTGAGTCTTTAAAGATTTGAGAACACTTGATGTATGTCTTGCCGTGGATATCTGTGGTGACAATGGAATACCGCGTGCCACTTGGTGTATGTTAAGGTGACCAACTTGCGGGTTTTGTGACATTGGAAACCTATGCATAGGGGTTGGCAGACGTTTTTGTCGTGATTCTCCCATAGAAACTTTGGGGCACTCTTTGAGGTCCTTTGTGTTGGTTGAATAGATGAATCTGAGATTGTGTGATGCATATCGTATAATCATACCCACGGATACTTGAGGTGACATTGGAGTATCTAGGTGACATTAGGGTTTTGATTGATTTGTGTCTTAAGGTGTTATTCTAGTAAGAACTCTAGGGCTGTTTGTGACACTTATAGGAATAGCCCAACGGATTGATTGGAAAGAATAACTTTGAGGTGGTTTCGTACCCTACCATAATCTCTTCGTTCGTTCTTTGCTATTAGTGACTTTGGAGTGACTCTTTGTTGCATGTTGAGGGATAGTTATGTGATCCAATTATGTTAGTATTGTTGAGGGAACTTACACTAGCGAAAGTATGAACCCTAGGCCTTGTTTCCTATCATTGCAATACCATTTACGCTCACTTTTATCATTTGTTACCTTGCTGTTTTTATAATTTCAGATTACAAATACCTTTATATACTATCCATATACCACTTGTTTCACCATCTCTTCGCCGAACTAGTGCACCTATACATTTTACCATTGTATTGGGTGTGTTGGGGACACAAGAGACTCTTTGCTATTTGGTTGCAGGGTTGCTTGAGAGAGACCATCTTCATCCTACGCCTCCTACGGATTGATAAACCTTAGGTCATCCACTTGAGGGAAATTTGCTACTGTCTTACAAACCTCTGCACTTGGAGGCCCAACAACGTCTACAAGAAGAAGGTTGTGTAGTAGACATCAAGCTATTTTCTAGCGCCGTTGCTGGGGTGGTTAGCGCTTGAAGGTATATCTTTAGATCTTGTAATCGAGTCTTTTAGTTTCTGGTTTTATCACTAGTTTAGTTTATAAAACAAAACTATAAAAAATGGAATTGAGTTTGTCTCATATGCTTCATCTTTTTAATATCTTTCGTGAGTATGATGGAAAGGATAATTGTGCTCAAGTGCTGGAAGAAGAAATCTATAAAATGTTTGGCACTAAATATTTGAATGATGAGCATGATTGCAATGTTGTTAGTATGAATTCCTTGAATATCCATGATGCTAATGATATGCAAAGCCACAAGCTTGGGGAAGCTATGTTTGATGAAGATGATATTTTTTGTCCCCCAAGCTTTGATGAGAAAATTTACTATGATGAGAGCATGCCTCCTATCTATGATGATTATTGTGATGACACGTACGCTTTAAAGAATAATGATAACAATGAAACTTGTCATCTTGATTTCAATTTTCAATCCCATGATAGTTACTTTGTTGAGTTTGCTCCCACTACTATTCAAGAGAAGAATTTTGCTTATGTGGAGAGTAGTAAATTTTGCATGCTTGTAGATCATGAAAAGAATTCTTTAGGTGCTGGTTATATTGTTGAATTCATTCATGATGCTACTGAAAATTATTATGAGGGAGGAACATATTCTTGTAGGAATTGCAATAACATCAAGTTTCCTCTCTATGTGCTTAAAGTTTTGAAGTTATGCTTATTTTACCTTCCTATGCAAGTTGATTCTTGTTCCCACAAGTTGTTTGCTCACAAAATCCCTATGCATAGGAAGTATGTTAGACTTAAATGTGCTAGTCATATTCTTCATGATGCTCTCTTTATGTTACAATTCTTATCTACTATGTGAGCATCATTGAAATCATCATGCCTAGCTAGGGGCGTTAAACGATAGCGCTTGTTGGGAGGCAACCCAATTTTATTTTTGTTCCTTGCTTTTTGTTCCTGTTTAGTAACAAATAATTCATCTAGAGTTTTATGCTTTTAATTAGTGTTTGTGCCAAGTAGAACCTTTGGGAAGACTTGGGTGAAGTCTTGTTGATCATGCTGTAAAAAATAGAAACTTTAGCGCTCACGAGAATTGCTGCCATTTTTATTTGGAGAGTGATATTTAGTTAATTATTTTTTGCAGATGATTAATAGATAAATTCCTCAGGTCCAGCAATTTATTTGAGAATTGTATGAGTTCCATAAGTATACGTTTGATCCAGATTACCACAGACTGTTATGTTTTTGACAGATTCTGTTTTTCTTGTGTTGTTTACTTATTTTGATGAATCTATGGCTAGTAAAAGAGTTTATAAACCATAGAGAAGTTGGAATACAGTAGGTTTAACACCAATATAAATAAAGAATGAGTTCATTACAGTACCTTGAAGTGGTGATTTATTTTCTTATACTAACGGAGCTTACGAGTTTTCTGTTAAGTTTTGTGTTGTGAAGTTTTCAAGTTTTGGGTAAGAATTCGATGGACTATGGAATAAGGAGTGGAAAGAGCCTAAGCTTGGGGATGTCCAAGGCACCCCAAGTTAATATTCAAGGACAACCAAAATCCCAAGCTTGGGGATGCCCCGGAAGGCATCCCCTCTTTCGTCTTCGTTCATCGGTAACTTTACTTGGAGCTATATTTTTATTCACCACATGATATGTGTTTTGCTTGGAGCGTCAATTTATTTTGTTAGGAGTTGCTTTCTGTTATTTAGAATAATTTTTTACATCTTTTATTTCAATAAAAGTGGCATTGATAGCCTTTACTATGCCTATGTTACAAGTATACATGTTGCTGTTTGAAAACAGAAAGTTTACCGCTGTTGCAATAATTCCCTAGAAAATTCAGAATGTCATAAAATGTTGAAACCTTTTGCATATTAAGATCTGATAAATTTACTACAGTGGGAATTTTCTTTCATAATTTTTGTAGCTAGGGAAGTATGGATGTTGCAGCATTCTTTACAGACTATCCTGTTTAGGCAGATTGTTGTTATGTTTGCATATGTTTGCTTCTTTAATGATTCTATTTGAGGATAGGACTATTCAATATGCATAGGAATTTAGTATGCAATGTTGAATAATAATTTTAGTGATTTGCTACAGTAGAGTATAATAAGGTTTTGGCAATGGTTTATACTAACTTATCTCACGAGTCCTTGTTGAGTTTTGTGTGGATGAAGCTTTTGAGATTTAGGGAGACCGTGATATGAGAGGAATTAAGGAGACACAAAATCTGAAGCTTGGGGATTCCCAAGGCACCCCAAGATAATATTTCAAGAAGTCTCAAGCATCTCAGCTTGGGGATCCCCCGGTTGGCATCCCACCTTTCTTCTTCAACAATTATCGGTTAGTATCGGTTGATCCTAAGTTTTTGCTTCTTCAAATGATGTTTGACATTCTTAGAATGTCATTTTATTTTGGTTTGTTTGCTGCTTGAATAGAATATCAAGGTCTGAAATTATTAAATGTTAGAGAGTCTTCACATAGTTGCATAATCATTCGACTACTCATTGATCTTCACTTATATCCTTCGGTGTAGTTTGTCATTTGCTCTAGTGCTTCACTTATATCTTTTAGAGCATGGTGGTAGTTTTATTTTGAAGAAATAGATGAACTCTCATTCTTCACTTAGATTATTTGAGAGTCTTAAATAGCATGGTAATTTTCTTATAATCCTAATATGCTAGGTATTCAAGAATAATAAAATTCTCTTATGAGTGTGTTGAATACTAAGAGAAGTTTGATACTTGATGATTGTTTTGAGATATGAGGATGGTAATATTAGAGTCATGCTAGTTGAGTAGTTGTGAATTTGAGAAATACTTGTGTTGAAGTTTGTGATTCCCGTAGCATGCCCGTATGGTGAACTGTTATGTGACGAAATCGGAGCATGATTTATTTATTGATTGCCTTCCTTATGAGTGGCGGTCAGGGATGAGCGATGGTCTTTTCCTACCAATCTATCCCCCTAGCAGCATGCGCGTAATACTATGCTTTGATAACTTCTAAATTTTTGCAATAAGTATATGAGTTCTTTATGACTAATGTTGAGTCCATGGATTATATGCATTCCCACCCTTCCACCCTTGCTAGCCTCTCTAATACCGCGCAACTTTCACCGGTATCATACACCTACCATATACCTTCCTCAAAACAGCCGCCATACCTACCTATTATGGCATTTCCATAGCCATTCCGAGATATATTGCCATGCAACTTTCCACCATCCAGTTTATCATGACACATTCATCATTGTCATATTGCTTAGCATGATCATGTAGTTGACATAGTATTTGTGGCAAAGCCACCGTTCATAATTTCTTCATACTTGTCACTCTTGATTCATTGCATATCACGGTACACCGCCGGAGGCATCCATATAGAGTCATACTTTGTTTTAGAATCGAGTTGTAATCATTGAGTTATAAATAAATAGAAGTGTGATGATCATCATTCAATAGAGCATTGTCCCAAAAAAGAAAAAAAGAAAAAAAGAAAGGCCAAATAAAAAAGGAAGGCCAAATAAAAAAGGAAGGCCAAATAAAAAAAATAAAAAAATAAAAAATAAAAGGGGCGATGCTACTATCCTTTTTTTCCACACTTGTGCTTCAAAGTAGCACCATGATATAGCGAGTCTCATATATTGTGCTTCAAAGTAGCACCATGTTCTTCATATAGAGAGTCTCATATGTTGTCACTTTCATATACTAGTGGGAATTTTACGTTATAGAACTTGGCTTGTATATTCCAATGATGGGCTTCCTCAAATTGCCCTAGGTCTTCATGAGCAAGCAAGTTGGATGCACACCCACTAGTTTCTTTTGTTGAGCTTTCATACATTTATAGCTCTAGTGCATCCGTTGCATGGCAATCCCTACTCACTCACATTGATATCTATTGATGGGCATCTCCATAGCCCGTTAATACGCCTAGTTGATGTGAGACTATCTTCTCCTTTTTATCTTCTCCACAACCACCATTCTATTCCACCTATAGTGCTATATCCATGGCTCACGCTCATGTATTGCGTGAAGATTGAAAAAGTTTGAGAACATCAAAAGTATGAAACAATTGCTTGGCTTGTCATCGGGGTTGTGCATGATTTAAATATGTTGTGTGGTGAAGATGGAGCATAGCCAGACTATATGATTTTGTAGGGATAGCTTTCTTTGGCCATGTTATTTTGAGAAGACATGATTGCTTTGTTAGTATGCTTGAAGTATTATTATTTTATGTCAATATGAACTTTTGTCTTGAATCTTTCGGATCTGAATATTCATATCACAAGTAAGAAGAATTACACTGAAATTATGCCAACTAGTATTCCACATCAAAAATTATCTTTTTATCATTTACCTACTCGAGGACGAGCAGGAATTAAGCTTGCGGATGCTTGATACGTCTCCAACGTATCAATAATTTTTGATTGCTCCATGCTATATTATCTACTGTTTTGGGCAATATTGGGCTTTATTTTCCACTTTTATATTACTTTTGGGACTAACCTATTAACCGGAGGCCCAGCCCAGATTTGCTGTTTTATGCCTATTTCAGTGTTTCGAAGAAAAGGAATATCAGACGGAGTCGAAACGGAATGAAATCAACTGGAGAAGTTATTTTTGGAAGGAAACACACCTCATGGACTTGGACCCTACGTCAGGGGAGACACGAGGTGCTAACGAGGGTGGGGGAGCCCCCCCCAGGGCGCGCACCCTGTCTCGTGGGGCCCCTGTGGCTCCTCCAACGTCCTCCCTGCACCCATATATACCAACGTGACCTAAAACTTCCAGAACGCAACATAGATCGGGAGTTCCACCGCCAGAAGCCTCCGTAGCTACCAAAAGTCAATCGGGACCCTGTTCCGGCACCCTGCCGGAGGGGGGGGGAACCCTCACCGGTGGCCATCTTCATCATCCCGGCACTCTCCATGACGAGGAGGGAGTAGTTCTCCATCGGGGCTGAGGGTATGTACCAGTAGCTATGTGTTTGATCTCTCTCTCGTGTTCTTGAGATGATACGATCTTGATGTATCATGAGCTTTGCTATTATATTTGGATCCTATGATGTTTCTTCCCCCCTCTACTCTCTTGTAATGAATTGAGTTTCCCCTTTGAAGTAATCTTATCGGATTGAGTCTTTAAAGATTTGAGAACACTTGATGTATGTCTTGCCGTGGATATCTGTGGTGACAATGGGATACCGCGTGCCACTTGATGTATGTTAAGGTGACCAACTTGCGGGTTTTGTGACACTGGGAACCTATGCATAGGGGTTGGCACACGTTTTCGTCGTGATTCTCCGGTAGAAACTTTGGGGCACTCTTTGAGGTCCTTTGTGTTGGTTGAATAGATGAATCTGAGATTGTGTGATGCATATCGTATAATCATACCCACGGATACTTGACATTGGAGTATCTAGGTGACATTAGGGTTTTGATTGATTTGTGTATTAAGGTGTTATTCTAGTACGAAGTCTAGGGTTGTTTGTGACACTTATAGGAATAGCCCAACAGATTGATTGGAAAGAATAACTTTGAGGTGGTTTCGTACCCAACCATAATCTCTTCGTTCGTTCTCCGCTATTAGTGACTTTGGAGTGACTCTTTGTTGCATGTTGAGGGATAGTTATGTGATCCAATTATGTTAGTATTGTTGAGGGAACTTACACTAGCGAAAGTATGAACCCTAGGCCTTGTTTCCTATCATTGCAATACCGTTTACGCTCACTTTTATCATTCGTTACCTTGCTGTTTTTATAATTTCAGATTACAAATACATTTATCTACTATCCATACCACTTGTTTCACCATCTCTTCGCCGAACTAGTGCACCTATACAATTTACCATTGTATTGGGTGTGTTGGGGACACAAGAGACTCTTTGTTATTTGGTTGCAGGGTTGCTTGAGAGAGACCATCTTCATCCTATGCCTCCTACGGATTGATAAACCTTAGGTCATCCACTTGAGGGAAATTTGCTACTGTCCTACAAACCTCTGCACTTGGAGGCCCAACGTCTACAAGAAGAAGGTTGTGTAGTAGACATCATCTGACAACATGATCATCATCAAGAACCTCATGACTCGCAAGGCCGATCTCGAGGAGGAACTCCAGGACGCTCGCATCGAGCATGAGGGAGAGCTGGACGCACTGCAGGAGAAGATCAACGATCTGAAGCTTGATCTTGAGGAGGCTGAGGAGAAGCTAGATGAGGGAGAAAACATCCAGGAGGATCACTCTTATGGAGATTACGTCAGCCAGGACAAGGACCAGGATGATGAGCTTGGAGATGACGACACAGACAGTGATGCAAGGACACCAGATGTCATCATGGTTGACTGGTCCTCATCCGATGAGAGTTAGATTTTAACACCATGAGAGTTTAGGAAGTCGATTTCGTTATCCGATTAGTTTTATTTCATTTGCGAGACCTTGTCAAATCTTGTGACATGGCTTACCTTAGGTTTGATTGTTCCTGTGAACCTCTTTGATTGAAATTGAATTGGAGTGATTTGAAGTTCTATTGCTATCATGTGCATATGGGTAGTGTGATTTTACTCACTAGGCCTTATTCTATTCTAACTTCTCATCCACTCTAAACCCATCAGATGCCTCCAAGACATGACCCCAGATTCAACTTTCCGCCGGAGCTCACGCAATTGATCCAACAGCAGAATGCTCTTATGCAGATGTTCATTCAGAACCAGAACCAGAACCAGAACAACAACAACAACAACAACCCACCGCCGCCACCCCTAGTTGACAGTCTTACCCGTTTTCTGAGGCTGAACCCACCCGTGTTCTCCAGCAGCACGGAGCTGATCGTCGCAGATGACTGGCTCCGCAAGATAGGAAGGGAGCTGGCCACGGCAGGATGCAATGATGCTGAGAAGGTGAAGTTTGCCGCCCCTCAACTGGATGGCCCGGCCGCTGCTTGGTGGGAGAACTACACCACCACATACCCCTTGGAGAGTGTGACTTGGACTCAGTTCCAGCAGGCGTTCCGCACTGCTCATGTCTCAGCCGGAGCCATGAGTCTGAAGAAGAAGGGGTTCCGCAGCTTGCGCTAGGGAGGGCGCACGGTATCTCAGTATGTTGATGAGTTCAGTAAGTTGGCCCGTTATGCCCCAGAGGACAGGCCACTAATGCAGCCAAGCAGGAGAAGTTTCTGGAGGGACTGAACGATGAGTTGGGAGTTCAGTTGACTGTGGCGACCTTTGCGAACTATCAGGAGTTGGTTGATAAGGCTACCATTCTCGAAGGCAAGCACCAGCAGATGGCTAAGAGGAAGTATGGTCATGGGAAGTATAACTCTGGAGTTCAACAGAAACCCCGCTACAGCCCGTATTCATGAAGTTCTGGATCAGGCACTAGCAAGTTTGGAGGGAATCATCATAACCATGGAGGCCACATTCAGCATGGAGGAAATGGATAGAACCACCATGGCCACAAGCATGGCAATGGCAATGGCAATGGAGGGAATGGCAATCAGGAGCATTTCAACTCTTCTACACCAATGAAGAAAGATCTAAGTCACATCACTTGCTTCAAATGCAAGAAGACAGGGCACTACTCCAATGAGTGTCCTGAGGCGCAGAATGGAAATGGAAATGGCAATGGGAATTCTGGAGGCAAGAAGCCTAATCCTTTCACTAAGGGGCATGTGAATCATGTCAATGTGGAAGAGGTTTATGAGTAGCCTGACGCAGTGATTGGTAAGTTCTTGGTTAATTCATTTCCAGCACTCATTATTTTTGACACTGGTGCATCGCATTCATTCATATCAAGGGGATTCGTGGATAAACATAAGTTGCCTACCATAGCTCTTAAGTCACCCATTCTAGTGAGTTCCCCAGGAGCCGAGTCTATGGCTAGTCAAGGATGTTTCCAGTTGCCTTTGAACATAGGGGGACATGTTTTTCCCACGGATATGATCATACTAGAGTCACAAGGGTTGGATTTAATCCTAGGGATGGATTGGATGTCCAAGTATGAGGGAAACATTGATTGTGCTAGTAGATCAATTTTACTCACCACCCCAGAGAAGAAGAGGATCAAGTATGTATCCAGGATTAAGCCTCAGAGGACTCAGGTGAACTCTCTTACGGGAGTTGTCCAGGAAGAAGTACCAGTGGTGAAGGATTATCCTGATGTATTTCTGGAGGAGTTACCGGGTATGCCGCCGGATCAGGAGATTGAGTTGCTGCCAGGTACAGGGCCTATCTCCAAGAGGCCGTATCGGATGCCCGCTAATGATTTAGAGGAAGTCAAGAAACAGATTAAGGAGTTGCTAGAGAAAGGGTATATTCACCCAAGTTCATCACCTTGGGGAGCCCCAGTACTCTTAGTGGAGAAGAAGGATGGAACCTTGAGGATGTGTGTGGACTACCGCTCTTTGAACGAGGTGACCATCAAGAACAAGTATCCCCTACCGATGATCAATGACTTGTTTGACCAGCTAGAAGGAGCTAGTGTTTTCTCCAAGATCGATCTTCGATCGGGTTATCACCAATTAAAGATCCGTATGAAGGATATACCCAAGACAGCTTTTACCACAAGGTATGGGCTTTATGAGTATACAATCATGTCCTTTGGTTTGACTAATGCCCCTGCCTATTTTATGAGCATGATGAACAAGGTATTCATGGAGTTCTTGGATAAGTTCGTTGTGGTATTCATTGATGACATATTGGTTTTCTCCAAGAATGAGGAGGAACACGCTGAACATCTGCACTTAGTTTTGGAGAAGCTCAGATAACATCAACTTTATGCCAAGTTCAGCAAGTGTGAGTTTTGGCTGAAGGAAGTTGGATTCCTTGGACATGTAGTGTCAGGTGAAGGGATTGCAGTGGACCCTACCAAGGTAGAGTCAGTCACAGAATGGAATGCACCCACCACAGTTGGCGAGATTCGTAGTTTCCTTGGACTTGCTGGATATTACCGGAGATTTATTGAAAATTTCTCCAATATTGCAAGGCCCATGACAGCGTTGTTGAAGAAGGACACCAAGTTCGTTTGGTCTGAAGAGTGTGAAGCCAGCTTTCAAGAGTTGAAGAAGTGTTTGGTTACAGCCCCAGTGCTAATCATGCCTGACGTACACAAGGACTTTCAGGTGTATTGTGATGCTTCACGTCACGGACTTGGAGGTGTTCTTATGCAAGAGGGAAAGGTTGTAGCTTATGCTTCACGACAGCTTCGACGTCATGAGTTGAACTATGCCACACATGATTTGGAGTTGGTAGCCGTAGTGCATGCATTCAAGACTTGGAGACACTATCTTATTGGGAATCGTTGTGATGTTTACACAGATCACAAGAGTTTGAAGTATATCTTCACGCAGAAGGAGTTGAATCTCAGGCAAAGGAGATGGTTGGAACTTATAAAGGATTATGACATGAGTCTGCATTATCATCCAGGAAAAGCCAATGTTGTGGCAGATGCTTTGAGCCGTAAGAGTTATGTTAATACCCTTACAGCAGGAGGTTTACCTCAGGAGTTATGTGATGAGCTTAGAGACCTTCAGTTGGAAATAGTTCCAAGAGGTTATGTTGCCGCACTCGAGGTGCAGTCCACCTTGTTGGGAAGAATCAGAGAAGCCCAGAAGTTGGACCAAGGTATCGCTGAGATAAAGGAGATGATGAGCAAAGGGAAAGCATAAGGATTCCATGAGGATGAAAATGGAACCATATGGTTTGAGCAACGGATTTGCGTACCCAATGACCCGAAGATAAGGAAGTTGATTCTTCAGGAGGCTCATGACTCACCATATTCGATACACCCAGGCAACACCAAGATGTACTTGGACTTGAAGGAAATTTTGTTGTGGGCCGGTATGAAGAGAGATATTGCCGAGTATGTGGCAATATGTGATGTATGTCGGAGAGTAAAGGCGGAGCATCAGAAACCAGCAGGTTTACTTCAGTCGTTGCCAATTCCTGATTGGAAATGGGATAAACTTGGTATGGACTTTATCACGGGGTTACCCAGGACCCGTTCAGGTTATGATTCCATTTGGGTGATAGTGGATCGTTTGACCAAGGTTGCTCACTTCATTCCAGTGAAGACCACCTATACAAGTGCTAAGCTGGCAAAGATATATATGACCAGGATCGTATGTCTACATGGAGTTCCGAGGAGCATCGTATCAAATAGAGGAACACAGTTTACCTCAAAGTTTTGGAAGCAGTTACACGGAACTTTGGATACCATGCTAGAGTTCAGTACAGCCTTCCATCCACAGACTGATGGGCAAACAGAGAGAGTCAATCAGATTCTGGAGGACATGTTGAGAGCTTGTGCGCTAGATGGGTCTAGTTGGGATGATAACTTACCCTACGCAGAGTTTTCATACAACAACAGCTATCAAGCCAGTTTGCAGATGGCCCCTTTCGAGGCATTGTATGGAAGGAAATGCAGGACACCTTTGATGTGGAATGGAGTTGGCGATCGCAAATTGTTTGGACCTGATTTGATCAGGGATTCTGAGGAGAAGGTCAAGTTGATTCGTGACAGACTTAAGATAGCTCAGTCGAGGCAGAAGAGTTATGCTGATGCTAAACGCAAGGAAGTGATCTATGAAGTGGGAGATAGAGCATATCTTCGAGTGTCTCCACTTCGAGGTATTAAGAGATTTGGAGTCAAAGGAAAGTTAGCACCACGATTTGTGGGGCCATACAGAGTTCTGGAACGCAGAGGAGAGGTTGCATACCAGTTGGAATTACCAGAGGCTTTGTCAGGAGTTCATGATGTGTTTCATGTTTCTCAACTGAAGAAGTTTCATGCGGAGATGGCAGAGATCCCTTTGAGAGATACAGTGCCACTCGAGGCAATTCAGTTGGAGAGCGATCTGACTTATGAGGAGAAGCCTGTTAAGATTCTTGAGACTGCAGAGAGGATCACTCGCACCAAGATCATCAAGTTCTGCAAGGTTTAGTGGAGTCACCACACCGAGGAGGAAGCTACTTGGGAATGAGAGCAAGATCTCAAGCAGGACCATTCACACCTTTTTGCTGGCCAACCCGAATCTTGAGGACGAGATTCATCTTAAGGGGGGTAGGTTTGTAACATCCCAATTTTTATTAAATTTGGATGTTAATAGAATCATTCAATGCATATCATATTTCTTTGCATTTTGGAGTTTTTTTAGATATTCAACTAATATTTTTCCACTCGAGAAAAACAAATGAGAGGGCATAAGATGACTTCCTCAAATTTATAAGAGAGTGGGAAATTTTATGTTGAATATTATTTGAAGTTTGGGAGTTCATTGGTATTTATTTTATTTGCAAAAAGTGCATTAATTGCATTAGGAAAATATTTTTCAAAATGTTATGTGCTAAAGTTAATGTTCATTAGGCTCTAAATACTGTATAGTTATTATAGAAATTATTGTGGTGTTTTTATTAATTCATTTGAATTATTTAGGGCCGCTTTAGAGTCTGGTTTTAAAAAAACACACACGCACGCAGGCGCTCACCGTAGCCTGGACCGAAACTGGGTTCGGCCCAGGAGCGCCCCAACCGGCCCAACTGGCCATTTGGCCCAAGGCCAGCGCCCCAGCACCCCAGCGCCCGACGCCTTCCGCCCGGTCGACCGCCCGCGCCCGCCCTCGCTCACCTCCTCTCGCTGCCACAGCCAGGCGGGCCCCGCACGTCAGCCCGTCCCCAACCTCCCGCACCGCGTGGGACAAACATCCGCGCCTCGCCGCCCGCAAATGTTGGCCGCCTCACGCTCGGATAGAGCTTATCCGCAGCTCCCGTGCCCTCTGACCTCGCCTATATAAAGGCCAGGACCCCCTCTTCCATCCTCGCCGTCCCGCTTCTTCCCACGCCGCTCACAGCCGCCGCGCTGCCCGTTCGCATCTCGCCGGAGCCGCGCAACTCGCTGGAGCATTTTGCTGCCCGTAGACCACTCCGACCCTTCCTTTTCTGTAAATTTTCTTAGCCCGACGAGGCGCATCCTTTTGACACGATTTTTGCCCCTAGGTCCCGTCGGAGTCGCCGCATCATCGACGCCGAAGCCGTCGGAGCACCGAAGGCCGCCGTCTTCACCCCGCCCCGTCCGGACGCCGCCAACGCATGCCACCACCACCTTCGCGACGCCCTCGACGCGCTGCACCTCCCCATCTTCTTCCCCGTCGATGAGGACCACCGTCGCCCCCGCCCCCCTCCGTCACTGATGCCGCGCCGCCGTCTTCATCGTCGCCGGCCACCACCACCACCCGCTGTAAGCCGCCGCCCCACTCCCGCCCGTTAGATCAATCCCCGATGGCCCAGATTAGATTAGGTTCATTTTTTTATTTTTCAAAGAGGTACGCGGTTAACCGCGGTTCCCTTAGACCGTGCGGTTTTATTTAAACCGAGCGTCGGTTGTTCTTTAGTTAGCCTCCGCCGTTGTTTTTTCTTATTTAGCGGCCGTTCGCCGTATAGCCTCCGCAGCGGACGCTGCTCGGCCAGCCACGAGCTGCCACATGGTCAGGGACTTGTTTGCCATAGTTCTTTTTCTATTTAGTCCCTGTAATTAGCAGATTAGTCCCTGAACTTCGAGTAGCCACAACTTTTTAACCGTAGATCCAAACTCGATGAAACCAATGGCAAATTCTTCGTATTGTTTAGATCTATCCAGTAGTATCCTTTTTGCAAAGTTTTATTCAGATTCAAATTAGAATTTATTCAGATTCGAATTCGAACTTCAAATGGCAATATCTCCCAAACCGAAGCTCCGATTAAGTTGATTCTTTTTGCACTTTGTCACCGTAGCCAAACCCTATCACCTGGACCGTTGTCACAATAATTTTCACACACTACAATCTGCCTAATAATATTTTACTAGTATGCATAGTATGAATGTAGTTCACATCACTTTTGAACTATAGGCCTATGTTATTTTGCACTTAGAATATTTTCATGCTAGTTAAGTGTGTTGCTTGTTCATTTGGTTGTTTCCGAGACTTTTTGCTTTGCATGTTCTTCTTGGTTCTTTGGAATGTTTGCTTATGTTTGCTTATCCTTTTTGCGATAGATTGCCCTGAGTGCGAAGCAGAATATTATCAGTCTTTAGAATTC